>NW_027274358.1:69786-108733 GCF_030028105.1 Mobula birostris | reverse complement strand
CCTCACCCTCCCTCTCCCCTCATTCTCTCTTTCCACCCCTCTCTCTCCCCCTCACCCTCTCTCCCCCTCTCCCTCACTCTCCCCCCACCCTCTCTCTCTCCCCTCCCCTCCTCTCTCTCCCCCTCACCCCCTCTCTCCCCTCACCCTCTCTAATCCCTCACCCTCTCTCTCTCCCCCCCTCTCCCCTCACCCTCTCTCTCTCCCCTCACCCCATCTCTCTCCCCCTCACCCTCTCTCTCCCCCTCACCCTCTCTCTCCCCTCACCCCCTTTCTCGCTCATCCTCTCTCTCCCTCATCTTCTCCCCATCATCCTCTCTACCCCTCACCCTTTTTCTTCCTACCCTCTTGCCCCCTACCCTCTTTACCCCCACACCCTAACTCTCCCTCACCCTCTCTCCCCTTCACCATCTCTCCCATTTTCCCCTTTCCCCTCCCTCTCTTCTGATCACCCTCTCTTCCCCCCCCACTCTCTCCCCTTCACCGTCTCTACCCCTCACCCTCTTACCCCCTCATTCTCTCTTTTCCTCTCCCTCCCTCCCCCTCACCCTCTCTCACCCTCCCTATCCCAGGGCAGTTGTCTCTTGTCCTTTGATCTATTGTCTCTGTGACCCGGATTGAAGACAACGTTCCCCAGTGTGGTGACTGTCCTGGGTTTTAGCCTCCTGCTCTCATGCTGAAACAGATGGACTGTCCCAGGGGGCACACCGTGTGGGTGTGGTTGTGGTTGTGATTGTGGGTGTGTGTGGGAGTGAGTGTGGGTGTGGGTGTGAGTGTGGGTCTGGGTGTGGGTGTGGGTGTGAGTGTGGGTGTGTGTGAGAATGTGAGTGTGGGTGTTGGCATGTGTGTCAGTGTGGACAAGCTCACGGACACTTCCCAGATTAGTGACGGTTTATAGAGGTGGGTGACTGTGGGAGTAACAGGAGGATAACAAGTTTCAGAACAGGACCTTCAGCCCATCAGTCCGTACAAACCCTGAACCACAAGATCCCAACATATTCTGCACGCTTTGTCATTCCACCCCAGATTCCAGCACTAGGGTGTAATTAATTCACCGTCCCCTGCACGTTGGGCATCAGAGCGCCCGCTGGGGCGGTGGTGGGCACAATTGTTGGGAAGATGTCACAAACTCCGGACGGACAGCCCCGGCTGTCGGGATTGAACTTGGTGTGGTGGTGACGGCAGTGGGAGAGGGGACCCCAGCTCGGCTGGGATGATAGTGGAGAAACTCACGGACGACGGGATCCTGACCCCCAGCACTCTGCAACACAGAGATCTGCCGAGAGAGCTTCCTGAATGGACCAGATCACGGAGGATCGGGTGGACCTCTCCTTAACAAAGCTCATCCAGGCCATTCCTTCATGGCTGATTTATTAATCCTCTCAACCCCATTCTCCTGCCTGCACTCCGCATCCTTCAATGCCTCACCTAATCAAGACCCTATCAACCTCATTGGGTATATTTAAGGTATACCCAGTGACCTGCTCTCCACAGACGTCTGTGGCAGTGGGTTCCACAGATTCACCATCCTCGAGCTAAAGAAATCCTCTTCTCTGTTCTCTGCCCTCTGGTCCACTGTAGGAAACATCCTCTCCACATCCACTCTATCTTGGCCTTTCAGCATTTGATATGTTTCAACGAGATTTCCCCTTCCACCCCAGAGTGTTCCCTCTAAAGGTGTTCACAGATACACGGACGAACCATGCTCTGAACAGGAGATTTTTACACAGCACTTTATATATTAAAAAAAAATTTCAGCTGCCTGGTAACGAAGGCTACGTGCGCGAGACCATTTCTGTTACTGTGCGGCCGTGCAGCTTAACGCGATCAGTGATCACCACCGTGTTTCTAAACTCCAGCGATTACAGGCCCAGAGCTATCAGAACACTCTCATTCATTAACCCTTTCATTCCCGGGATCATTCTCCTGAACCTTCGCCAATGCCAGCCCATCCTTTCTTAGACACCGTCATCATTATGTGCCATGTCACACGACATGGGTAATCATGGTCTTCCAGCTGTCTTTGACTATGATTGTTCCTGGAAAACTCTTCTACAAAAGTGGTTTGCCACTACTTTATTCTACGCAGTGTCTTTACAGGATGGGTGACCTCAGCCATAATCAATACCCTTCAGAGATTGTCTGCCTGGCATCAGTGGTTGGATAACCGGGACTGGTGATCTGCACCAGTTGCTCGTACATCCATCCACCACCTGCTCCCAGGGCTTCACATTTCTTAGATAAGGAACCCAAAGCTGCTCACAACACTCCGCACGGTCTCACCACTGTCTTATAAAGCCTCAGCGTTACATCCCTGTGTTCGTATTCAGCCCTTTGGGCAAAATATAAATGGGGGAGCGGGGAGCATAGGTTGGGAATTCTTTGCCTACGCAGTGTGGAAAACTGAGAGGAATTGCACTAGCACTGTAGGGGAATCGTCTCCTGAGCGGTGGGGAAAGATCGGGGGGGGGGGAAGAGTGGTGGGAGGGTGTTGTTCTATCAGGAACCAGCACAGTCATCAGGCCAAATGGCCTTCCCTGCTGTCCACGTTCTTGGGCACAGCTCTCCCCCAAGCCCTGGCACGGATCTGGGCACAGCTATCCCCTCCTCTCCCCCAAGCCCTGGCACGGATCTGGGCACAGCTCTCCCCTCCTCTCCCCCAAGCCCTGGCACAGATCTGGGCACAGCTCTCCCCTCCTCTCCCCCAAGCCCTGGCACAGATCTGGGCACAGCTCTCCCTTCCTCTCCCCCAAGCCCTGGCACAGATCTGGGCACAGCTCTCTGCCAAGCCCTGGCAGGGATCTGGGCACAGTTCTCCCCCAAGCCCTGGCACGGATCTGCAGGAGGGAGCATCACCACCCTGCAGTGCTGCGAGTCCTTCGCCCCACCGCACCCCTCAGCCCCAGCACCCAGTCTGACCCCCACAGGGCTGAGGGGGTGGTGAGAGTGGACAGCCCACCCCCTTGGCACACTGAGAGTTGAGAGTGTTCTGCTCACTGCAAACCCCTCACCCCTCACCCCTCGTGTGGCTGGGGCCATTCCTGTGGGTTTGGGCCTACTCCCCTCCCCACCCCACCCGTCGCGGGGTGCCCGAGGAGGGCAGGAGCCGTACCTTCATGCTGTGCTCTCCGCCCTCAGTTTAAGTGACAGCAGCCTGGGTCCGTCCGTCTGCAGCCTCTCTCACAGATCACAGC
Organism: Mobula birostris; assembly: GCF_030028105.1. Lineage (NCBI taxonomy): Eukaryota > Metazoa > Chordata > Chondrichthyes > Myliobatiformes > Myliobatidae > Mobula > Mobula birostris. Next base: position 105,542 of record NW_027274358.1, on the reverse strand, counting down.
AGGCACTGATTTCACAATCTGGGGACCCCGGAGGGGAGGTTCTGAAAAACTGGTTCTCATCACCGGCCACCCAGCTCCTGGAAATGCTAACGAGAGGGAGGGAAGGAAGAAGAGACAGTGAGAGAGAGAGAGAGAGAGAGAGAGAGAGAATGTAAGAGAGTGAGAGACAGAAGAGGAGAGGAAGGAAGAGGGAGAGATAAGGGACAGGAGGGAGAGATGGAAGGGAGGAGGGAGAGGGAGAGGAAGGGGAACAGGACGATAAGTGTGTGTGAGAGAGAGAGGAGCCAGGGAGAGTGAAGGGAGGTAGACATGCACAGGTTGGGGATTCGGTGTGTGAGAGACAGAGAGAGAAGGGGTGAGAGGAGAGTGAAGGGGAACAGAGTGAATGTGAGGAAGAAGAGGGATGGTGAGAGACAGAGAGAGGTTTGAGAGAGAGAGAGAGGAAAGAGATAAGAGAGAGGGGAAGAGAGATGGGGGCAAGAGGGCAAGAAGAGAGGGGTATTAAAGGAGAAAGAAAGATATGTGGACAGAGATAGCAAGAAATAGCGAAAGTGTGGGAAAGGGAGGGAGAGGTAGAGAGAAGGAAAGAAGGAGGGAGATGAAGAGAGAGGGGGAGAGTGGAAGGAGGAGAGGTTTGAGGTTGAGTTAGGAGAGAGAGGGTAAGTGACAGAGAAGAGATGGGGGCTGGAGTGAGAGAGAAAGGGAAAGGGGGAAGATGAGAGGGGGTAGGGGAAAGGGAGAGGTGGGGATGAAGAGAGTAGAGAGAGGGCATGAAATACCGGCAGATTGTCAGAAAGCGAGGGAAGGAGTGAGTGAGAGTGAGGGAGAGAAACGGAATCTGGCAGGCTACAGTTAGGAAGTGGAAGTCATTTTAAAAATGATTCTGGAGGGTCAGTGATATGTTCCTGTAAGGGTGAAGAATAAGGAAGGAATAATCAGGGAGCTCTGGGCCTGAAGGAATGGGAAGAGCAAAGAGAAAGCAGCTATTAAGTCTGATGAAATGAAACGCGGAGGCCCTTTGGGGGGAGCTGTCTTCATTGCTCGGTCTGAAGTTTCAGGATGTGGAAGCAGGGTGATGGGCTCCCAGAGTCCAGGGGAGGGGACACATCAAGGCCAGTGTCTGGCGATGGGTGGGGGGCAGGCTTTGGCCTCGCACTTGCACTGAAGAGCGGTGACTGGTTTCTTATGGTCACGTGTACCAGTGTTCACACAGTCGGACGTTCAGCGTGACTATACCTGAAACCACAGCCACTGTGAGACCCAGCTAAGCCTCAGGAGGGGGCAGTTAGTTCTGCAATGGTTCGATTCTGTAACTACCACTCCAATTATAACTATTGAATTAACTACCAGTCCTATTGTAACTATTAAAGTAACCACTGCTCCAATTGTATCGATTGAAGTAACTGCTGCTCCAATTGCTACCAGCACTCTGACTGTAACGATCATCCCATCTGTTACTGTTGTAGTAACTCTACAACTCACTGTCTCAACACCACCAGCCAGTGATCAGGAACAGTTATCACCCTCAACCATCGGTACTCACAGCACCAGCCGGTGATCAGGAACAGTTATCACCCCTCAACCATCAGGCTTCTGGACCAGAGGGGATAACTTCACTCACACCCAACATCGAACTGTTCCCACAACCTATGGACTCACTTTCAGAGACCCTTCATCTCATGTTCTCCATATTTATTATTATTTTTTTGTTTTTCTCTTTTTGTAATTGCACAGTTTGCACGCAGGAGAAGCGTTCCCGTGCAAGTCCGGTGAAGAGCAGTAAAAAGCAGGAAGTTTTTTTTAGCGGAGTCGATGATTGGAGTACTGCGCAGACACAGGAGAAACGTTCCCATGCAAGTCTGGTGAAGAGCTTTAAAAAAACCTGTCTCCAAAAAAAAAAGGGGTGCCATCTAGCACAGCGGTCATCATCAGAGTGGTGTGAGTCAGAGTGGTAAGGCTTTGGCTCAACAGGACTTCGGAGAGAACAGGTGGAGGCAAGGTAAGAGGGTAAGTTCATTCCTTATTTCTTACTTAACTCTTGAGAGAATGGGGGTATGTCTACAGAGCCAGTGTTCTGTTCTTGGTGTCAGATGTGGAATTCCAGGAGACTCCCAGCATCCCCGATCACCATGTCTGTTCAGGTGCATTGAGATGCAACTCCTTGAGACCGTGATAGGAAACTGGAGCTGAAACTCGATGACCTTCGCCTTGTGAGGAAAAGTGAAGCAGTGACAGACAGTTGCTACAGGGGGGTAGTCACCCCAAGGCCGCAGGAGACAGATAAATGAGTGACGGGCAGGAAGGGGGAAGGCAGAACATCAGATAGTGGAGAGCACCCCTGTGGCCGTACCCCTTAACAATAACTACTCCATTTTGAGTACTGTTTTGGGGGGGGGGGAATTGATCTACCGGTGGGAAACGACAGTGGCAGTGCCTCTGGCACTGAGCTTGCCCCTGTGGCTCAGGAAGGTAGGGAATGGCAGAGGATGGCAGCAGTAATAGGGGACTCTTTAGGGAGGTACACATAGGTGATTCTGTGGGTGCAAAGAGCAAACACGGATGGTAGTTTGCCTCCCAGATGCCAGGGTCTGCAATGTTTCTGAACACGTCCACAATAGCCTGAAAAGGGAGGGTGAGCAGCCACAACTCGTGGTACATATTAGTACCAGTGTCATAGGCAGAAAAAGGGAGGAGGTCCTGAAAAAAGAATACAGGGAGTTAGGAAAGAAGCTGAGAAGCAGGACCTCAAAGGTAGTAATCTCAGGATTGCTGCCTATGCCATGAGACAGCAAGGATAGGAATAGAATGAGGTAGCAGATAAATGCATGGCTGAAGGATTGGAGCGGGGGCAGGGATTCAGATTTCTGGATAACTGGGATCTCTTCTGAGACAAGTGGGACCTGCACAAAAGGGACGAGTTGCACTTGAATCCGAGGGGGACCATATTCTTGCGGGCAGATTTACTAGTGCTATTGGGAGTGGTTTAAACTAAATGGCAGGCGGATGGGAACCAGGATGATAGAGCTGAGGGTGAGCCAGCAGGGTTACAAGTAGATGATGGGTGTATCATGAATGTAAGGAAGGACAAGCCAATGATTGGGTACAAATACAGACAGAGCAAAGAGTTAGATTGTACCACAGAGGCAAAATTCAAAAGGGTGAAGAATGCAGGACTGAAGGTGCTGTATTTAAATGCACATAGCATTCGGAATAAGGTGGATGACGTCGTGCACAATTAGAGATTGGTCGGTATGACGTTGTTTCAGTTATACAAGAGTTTTTTCAGTTATATAAAGAGTGAAAGGAAGGCGAGAGTTGATACTGGACCACTGGAAAATGATGCAGGTGAGGTTGTACTAGAAATAGCAGATGAACGTAATGGGTACTTTGCATCAGTCTTCACTGTAGATGACACTAGCAGTGTGCCAGATTTCTGTGAGTGTCAGGGAACAGGAGGGAGTGCCATTGCTATTACAAAGAAAAATGTGCTAGGCAAACTGAGCAGTCTTGAGATGGATAAGTTACCAGGACCAGATGGACTACATCCCAGAGTCCTGAGAGAGGTTGCTGAAGAGATAACTGATGCATTGGTCATGATCTTTCAAGAATCATTTGATTCAGGAATGGTCCTGGAGGACTAGAAAATTGCAAGAAGGGAGGAAGGCAAAAAAAAAGGGTTATAGGCCAGTTAGCCTAGCCTTAGGGGTTGGGAAAGTGTTGGCGTCTATTTCTAAGGATGAGGTTTCGGGGTACTTGGAGACTAATGATAAAATAAGTCAAAGTCAGCATGGTTTTTGTGAAGGGAAATCTTGCCTGACTAATCTGTTAGAGTTCTTTGAGGAAGTAACAAGCGGGGTGGACAAAGGAGAGGTAGTGGATGTCATTTACTTGGATTTTCAGAAGGCATTTGATAAGGGGCACACATGAGACTGCTTAACAAAATAAAATCCAATGACGTTACTGACATGGATAGACGGATGACTGACAAGCAGGAGGCGGTGAGTGGGAATAAAGGGGGCCCTTTCTGGTTGGCTGCTGGTGACTAGTGGTGTTCCGCAGGGGTCAGTATTGGGACTGCTGCTTATGACATTGTTTATCAATGATTTGGATAATGGAATTTGTGGCTTTGTGGGAAAGCTTGTGGATGTTACAATGATAGGTGGAGGGGTAGGTAGTGCTGGGGAAGCAATGCAATTCCAGCAGGACTTAGACAAATTGGAAGAATGGGCAAAAAAGTGGCAGATGGAATACAGTGTTGGGAAATGTATGATAACGCATTTTAGTAAAGGGAACAATAGTGCAGACTATTATCTAAATGGAGAGGAAGTTCAAAGAACAGAGATGCAAGGGGATGTTGGAATCCTCGTGCAAGACTCCCAGAAGGTTAATTTATAGATTGTGTCTGTGGTAAAGAGGGCAAATGCAATGTTGGCATTTATTTCAAGGGGAATAGAATATAAGAACAAGAAGATAATGTGGAGGCTTTATAAGACACTAGTAAGGCCGCACTTGGAGCATTGTCAACAGTTTTGGGCCCCATATCTCAGAAAGAATGTGTTGTCATTGGAGAGAGTCCAGAAGTGGTTCATGAGGATGATTCTGGGAATGAAGGAGTTAACATACAAGGAGCGTTTGGCAGCTTTGGGCCTGTATTCACTGGAATTTAGAAGAATGTGGCGGGGGGGATCTCATTTAAACCGACTGAGTATTGAAAGGACTAGATAGTCTGGATGTGGAGAGAATGTTTCCTAGGGTGGCGGTATCCAGAACTGGAGGGCACAGCCTCAAAGTTGAGGGGTGACCTTTTGGATTAGAGGCAAGGAGGAATTTTTTAGCTGGAGAGCAGTGAATCTGTGGAATGCTCTGCTACAAACTGTGGTGGAGGCCAAGTCCGTGGGTACATTTAAAGTGGAAGTTGTTAGTTTCCTCATCAGTCAGGGCATCAAAGAATATGGCGAGAAGGCAGGTGTATGGGGTTGAGCGGGATCTGGGATCAGCCATGATGGAATGGGGGAGCAGACTCGATGGGCTGAATGGCCTAATTCTGCTCCATTGTCTTATGTACTTTTACACATGCAGGTATATAAACTTTGATAGTACATTTATTCTGAACTTTAAACTGAGCTATCACCTGTGGCTCCATTAGTTGTCTGCATGTAACAGTGGCCAAACCCCAGAGCACTGCTTTAACAGGTGGGCTAAACCAGGTGAGGGCATCCAGCGGCCTCATACTCCGTTAAGATGGGGCTTGCCTGTCCTTGTCTGTGAAGTCAGCTCTGGCGGTCTGGGCGGATGAGATCTACGGTGAGATCCAGTGGCCAGGAAGGCAGTTTCGTAGCGTTTTGTGGAGAGGAAAGGATGATGTCATAGCTATCCATTGCAACCAAGTTTGTGATGACCACTCGTACCACCGGGCCCAGACTGCCGAGGTTGAGAAACTGGAACTGGCCTGGGGAAATGGGTTTCAACTGTAGAACCTCCCGCTCAGGTTTCTAACTCTCATCCTCAGGTGCGGCAGACGACAATCACTGTCTATCACACAGAGCAGACGTGATGGCCAAATGACCTACCTCTTATGGTACCAAGATACAGTGAAAGGCTGTTGTTTGCCTGTCAGACAGACAGATCATTTCCTACGTCAGCACACTGAGGTTGTACAAAGCAAAACAGAATATAGAATGAAGTGTTTCAGTTACAGAGAGAAACAGTGTAGGCAGACAATAAGGTGCAAACCCCATGCCAGGCAGATTGATTGACCTAGAGTCAATCTTATCATACACGAGGTGCATTGAGGGGTCTGATAACACCAGGCTAGAACCTGTCCTTGAACCTGGTGGTACGTGCTTCCAGGCTTTTGCATCTTCTGCCCAGAGTGGGGGAGAGAAGAAGAGAGAATGTCTGGGGTGGGTGAGGTCTTTGATCATGTTTTATTAAGGAAGCAAGAACTTCACTCAGCCCATCACTGAACTTTCCCTCAACCTATGAACTCACTTTCAATAGACAATAGTGCAGGAGTAGGCCATTCGGCCCTTCGAGCCAGCACCGCCATTCACTGTGATCATGGATGGACATCAAGGGATTTCAAGGGATCTTTATCTCAAATTCATTATTTATTGTTTATTTATTTATTATTATTTCCTTTATGGATTTGTGCAGTTTGTTGTATTTTGCACTCTGTCTGTCCATCCTGTTGGGTGTGATCTTCCATAGATTCGCCGGTGTTTCTTTGTACTTACTGTGAATGCCCACAAGAAAATGAATCTCAGAGTTGTACTGGGTGACATATATGTGCTTTGCTAATAAATATACTTTGAATTTTTTGAACTTTGAGAAGTGTTCAAGGTGAAGTTTAATTGTTATTCAACCATATACATGAATACGGCCAAACAAAACAGCGTTCCACCACTGAGGGAGTCCACGGAGGGGAGGCTGGATGGATCGTGAGTTGTAGATATCTCAAGAGTGGAATAAAATAAACCTCTCAGCCCGGTGTCAACACCTCAGCTTTTCTTTATTAGTGGGCCAGTGTTACTCAGGTAAGTAGCAGCTACATAGCAAGCTTGCGGTTCCGGGAGGTTGCGGCAGGCGCGTTTCTACATCAGCTTGAGGGTGGCGGAGGGGGCACACATCTGAAACGGGATCTTCCTGCACTTCAGCGTTCCCAGAAAACACAGGCTGACCCTCTTCGGCCGCGAGCCTATCACGATGCAGTAGCTGTCGGCCCCGGCCTGCGGACACTGGTTGGGAAGAAGGCAATGACAGACGGACCCTGCAGACATAGAGCGGGGAGAGGCTGGTCAAAGGCTGCTTTCCGGAGGGGCAGGAATGTCCCCACCCCCCACCCCCTGTGGGCAAGCAGTGTAACAACAACATATGGGGCACTGTAAGGGACTTGAGGACCCGAGTCCTGATGGTTGAAAAGGATCGGACTTCATACCCTGGGGCATGGGAGAATAGATTGATAGAAGTATACTGCATTACGAGGGGTGTAGATAGGGTAAAAGCCAACAGACTTTTTCCACTGAGGTTGCGTGAGACTAGAACCAGAGGTCATGCATTAAGGGAGAAAGGTGAAACATTTAATGGGAACCTGAGGGGGAACTACTTTGAACTTTGTTTATAAGCTACCCCTGTTTGACTTCTCAAAATGCATCACTTTGTATTGTCACGATTAAGTTCCACCTGGCAATGTTCTGCCCAGCTTTCCATCTGATCTGAATCGTGCAGTTGCTCACCACCTAAACCACCACCACTAACTTCAGAGCCTTCTGCACATTGAATTAGGAGTTATGGGGAAAAGGCATGTCGGTGGAGATGAGTCCATGGTCAGATCAGCCATGATCTTATTGAATGGTGGAGTGGGCTCGACAGGCCAGATGGCCGACTCCTGCTCCTATTTCTTATGTTGACTGTGACCCTGCTACTGAATTTTCATGCCTTTAGGAACATCATTCCTGTGTCTGACAGAGTTTTAGAGCACTAAAGATCAGAAACATCCCATCCATCCTGAACTGTTACTCTGCCTCATCCCATCAACCTGTGCCTGGACCAGAGCCCTCCATACCCTCCCATCCCCGTACTGATCCCAAGTTCTCTGAAACGTTGACCTCACTCCGCCATCCACCATTTCCACTGACAGCTCGTTCCACTCTCTCACCACCCTGAGTGAAAAAGCTCCCCCTCAGATTACCCTTAAACATTTCACCTTTCACCCTTAACCCATGACCTCACCCACCTCAGTGGTGAAAGCCAGCTTGCATTTACCCTATCCATATCCTCATAACCGCGTATACATCTGACAAATCTCTCCTACACTCCAGGGAATAAAGTCCTAACCTATAAACCCTTTCCCTGTAACTCAGGTCCTAAAGTCCCGGCAAAAACATTGCAAATTTTCTCTGCACTCTTATTGCTCTACCTAGAACATGACATCCCTATCTGGGTCCTAAACTATGGTGAATATGATTTTCATCGGCTGGATTTCTCATCTGCTAATCCTGCCATGTGAGCAATTAGCCAGGGAAAGCCTACATCTGGGTTAGTGCCCAGCTGACTCTGCGTGGTCTCAGGTTCCGGTGGACGGTTGGGGGTCCTTCCGTGCTGCTGGACGGATCTATCCACTGGGAGCTTACCTGTGCACTGTTCCCATGGACCACAGCTGTCCAGGGACCCACAGGGCTGCCTTGTGCTCTCCGCCAGTAACTGGGCTCGCTCCACCGCCCACGGGAAGTCAGATTCCCTGCACTGTCCCACCTTCACCAGTTCCAGGTGCTGCCCCTCACACCTGTCCGCCAGGTAGGCACACCGGGAGGTGCCCACCAGCATCTGGGCCGCGACATCAAACATGCATATCTCAGGGGAGTGGGCCGGTCTGCAAGTACAAAGGCAGAATAAGGGTAGTCACACTCACCCTCACAGCCAGCCACCTGCACACACACTCACCCTCACACCCAGCCATCCCCACACCCTCACACCCAGCCGTCCCCACACCCTCACACACACATACACGCACACTCTCGCACCCAGCCGCGCCCACGCACCCAACCGTCCCCATGCACAAACATACACACACACACACACACACACACACACCCTCACACCCAGCCGTCCCCACACCCTCACACCCAGCCGTCCCCATGCACAAACATACACACACACACACACACACACACACACCCTCACACCCAGCCGTTCCCACACACTCACACACAGTAATGCACACTCACACTGTCACACACACACTCACAATCCCACATTCACCCCCCCCGTCACACTTACCCCCCACCCCCCAGTCACACTCACTGTGTTGGGGGAAGGCTGGGGGCTGAGCGGAGAAGTTGTTTGGCCAGGATCTCTCCCATTCAGTGCCCTATAGAATTATTCAGCACCCACCATTTGTTCACATAAATGACAGATAAATAAATAAATCTGATAGATTTAAGTCCTTGCTAGCTTTGCACAATGTGATGAAACACGATTTGCCCATTCCTCCTTGTAAGTTTGCTCAAGTGTGCCACGTCAGTTCGGAGGTGGAGGTAGGCAGCAATGTTGAGGTCTTGCCGGGGTTGTTCGATCGGGTTAAGGTCAGGACTCTGACTGGGCCACTCAAGGACATCAATTTCCCTCATTTGAAGCCACTCCATGGTTCCTCTGGCACTGTGCTTTGGGCCGTTGTCCAGCTGAAAGACAGACTTCCTCCTCAGTTTAAGCTTTCTGACAGATGCTAGCATGTTTTTATTCAGAATCTCTGTATTCATCTTCCCATCAATCCTGAACAGATTTCCAGCTGCTGAAAAGCTTCCTTACATCAAGATGCTACCTCCACCATACTCTACAGTAGGGATGGTGTTACCTGACTGATGCACAATATTAAATTTACACCACACAAACTGCTTAGTGCTGAGGCCAAAAAGTTCCACTTCAGTCTCATCTGACCACAAGATGTTCTTCCAGATCATCTCAATGATGCTTTGAAAAGTCTTTATAGACAAGGATATATTTTTTTAAAGCCAGGCCTTCTTCCTTGCCACTCCTCCATAAATACCCTTTTTGTACAAGGCCTCAGAGCCTGTGGAGCAGGAACCTCATCTCCAGTTACAACCACTGACTTCAGCGGAGGGGTGGCCTGACCTAGGCAGTGTGACTGTGGTTTCATATCTTTTCCACTTTTTCACGAAGGACTGCACTGAGCTCCAAGGAACAGTATGTTCGGTGCCTTGAGATGGTCTTGTACCCTTCCCCAGATTTGTGCTTCCCTATTATCATACTGCACAGGCGCGTGACGTAGGCAGGACAGTGCGGAGAGTTTAAAAAGGAGACCACCCTATACAGTGGGCAGCGGTCGGAGCGGGCAGCGGAGTGAGCGGTAGCAGAGTGTAGGGCTTTGGCTCAATGGGCTTAGGTGGTAACGGGAAGAGGCGAGAGCGGGGCGCCAGCTCTTTTTTTTCCCCTTGGCGAATCGGCCTGGACAGACAGGAACAGCAGGGCTCACACAGCTAACGGTATGAGCTAACGGTTTAATAAGTTCTTGGGTTTGTCGATGTAAGTGGGTGAATAGACTTATTTTTCCCCTGATCCATTCCTGCAGAATTAGATAGCATTCCTGCAGGGTTAGTGCTTTGTTCAGGGTGTCAGATGTGGGAATCCTGGGAGACCTCCAGCCTCCCTGATGGCCACATCTGCGCCAGGTGCACCGAGATGCAGCTCCTCAGAGACCATGTTAGGGATCTGGAGCTGCAGCTTGATGACCTACTGCTTATCAGGGAAAGTGAAGAGGTGATAGACAGGAGCTACAGGGAGGTAGTCATCCCTAGGCTACAGGGGTCAGAAAACTGGGTGACTGTCAGGAGAGGGAAGGAAAATGCCTGGATAGTGGAGAGCACCCCTGTGGCTGTCCCCCTCAGCAACAAATATCTTGTTCTGGATATTGTTGAGGGGGTGACCTGACAGGGGACGCCCACGGTGACTGGGTCTCTGGCACTGAGCCTGGCGCTGTTGTGCAGGAGGGAAGGAGGGAGAAGAGGAATGCAGTAGTCATAGGGGATTCCATAGTCAGGGGAACGGACAGGAGATTCTGTGAGCCTGATAGAGATACACGCATGGTGTGTTGCCTCCCAGGTGCCAGAGTACGGGATGTCTCGGATCAGGGCCAGAATATTCTGAAGGGGGAGGGTGAGCAGCCAGTTGTCTTGGTACATGTTGGTACCAATGACATAGATAGGACAAAGGAGGAAGTCCTGAAGAGAGATTTCCAGGAGTTAGGAAGGAAGCTGAGAAGCAGGACCTCCAGGGTAGTAATCTCGGGATTGCTACCTGTGCCACGTGCTAGCAAGGGCAAGGATAGTAGGATCAGGCAGATGAATGCGTGGCTGAGAGACTGGTGCAGGGGGCAGGGCTTCAGATTCTTGGATCATTAGGATCTCTTCTGGGGGAAGTATGACCTGTTCAAAAAGGACGGGTTACACCTGACCTCGAAGGGGACCAATATCCTGGCAGGAAGGTTTAATAGAGCTGTTAGGGAGGGTTTAAACTAATTTGGCAGGGTGATGGGAACCGGAATGACAGAGCGGAGGAAGGGGAAAACAGAAATAAATCTAAGATAGTGAGCAGTAAAGATGTCAGGAAAGACAGGCAGGTGATGGGGCAAATTTGCAACCATTGGGATGAGTTGCAGTGCAATAAAGTTGCAGTGAAATCAAAGCGAAAAGTACCAAATACTGGTCTTAGGGTGCTGTACTTAAATGCACACAGCATAAGGAATAAGGTGGATGATTTTGTTGTACAGCTACAGATTGGCAGGTTTGATATTGTGGCCATCACTGAGACGTGGCTAAAGGATGCATGTCTCTGGGAGCTGAACGTCCAAGGATACACGGTGTATCGGAAGGATAGGAAGGTAGGCAGAGGGGGTGGCGTGGCCTTATTGGTAAGAAATGATACTAAATTAGAAAGAGGTGACATAGGATCGGAAGGTGCAGAATCTTTATGGGTTGAGCTAAGAAATAGCAGGGGTAAAAGGACCCTGATGGCAGTTATATACAGGCCTCCAAACAGCTGCAGTGATGTGGACTACAAATTACAACAGGAAATAGAAAAGGCTTGTCAGAAGAGCAGTGTTATGATAATTGTGGGGGATTTTAACATGCGAGTGGATTGGGAAAATCAGGTCGGCACTGGATCTCAAGAGAGAGAATTTGTAGAATGCCTGCGAGATGGCTTTTTAGAACAGCTTGTTGTTGAGCCCACCAGGGGATCGGCTGTACTGGATTGGGTATTGTGTAATGAACTGGAGGTGATTAGAGAGATTGAGGTGAAGGAACCCTTAGGAGGCAGTGATCATAACATGATTGAGATCACTGTGAAATTTGAGAAAGAGAAGCTGAAATCCGATGTGTCAGTATTTCAGTGGAGTAAAGGAAATTACAGTGGCATGAGAGAGGACCTGGCCAAAGTTGATTGGAAAGGGACACTAGCGGGTAGGACGGCAGAGCAGCAGTGGTTGGAGTTTATGCGAGAAGAGAGGAAGGTGCAAGACAGGTATATTCCAATAAAGAAGAAATTTTCGAATGGAAAAAGGATGCAACCGTGGCTGACAAGTCAAAGTTAAAGCAAAGGAGAGGGCATACAAGGAAACAAAAATTAGTGGGAAGACAGAGGATTGGGAAGTTTTTAAAAGCTTACAAAAGGAAACTAAGAAGGTCATTAAGAGGGAAAAGATGAACTATGAAAGGAAGCTAGCAAATAATATCAAAGAGAATACTAAAAGCTCTTTCAAATATATAAAGAGTAAAAGACAGGTGAGAATAGATATAGGACTGATAGAAAATGATGCTGGAGAAATTGTAATGGGAGATAAGGAGATGGCGGAGGAACTGAACAAGTATTTTGCATCAGTCTTCACTGAGGAAGACATCAGCAGTATACCGGACACTCAAGGGTGTCAGGGAAGAGAAGTGTGCACAATCACAATTACGACAGAGAAAGTACTCAGGAAGCTGAATAGTCGAAGGGTGGATAAATCTCCTGGACCAGATGGAATGCACCCTCGTTTTCTGAAGCAAGTAACTGTGGAGATTGCGGAGGCATTAGCAATGATCTTTCAAAATTCAATGGATTCTGGCATGGTTCCAGAGGATTGGAAGATTGCAAATGTCAATCCGCTATTTAAGAAGGGGGCAAGAAAGCAAAAAGCAACTTTGATGTGTGTTGAAAGAAATTATAGACCGGTTAGCGCGCATGCACCAGTCGTGCATGCAGCCTGGTACAGCCGTTCCGATCCATTCTTACTTTCTTCTTCTTGCTTTTTAATTTACATTATTTTTTGTTTTTTTTTTCTCACGGTAACACGTCGAAGCTGCACCCTCTCTAACATGCTGGTAGAGAGAGTTTTATTTGGGTTTTCTTTAGCGCTGGAAATGGTTGCATCCCGACACGTGGGACAGAAGCAAGGTCGCATTGTGTATTCCAGCTAATGCCGGCCGGTTTAGCAAGCAGAGTGGCGGACACCCCTGCTGAAATCCGGAGGAAAACACACAGAGGGGGATCACAAAGCCGAGGAAAGAGGACCGGGTCGAGACAACAGAGACTTTTGGAGAAGAGGAGTTCAGTGGGTAATACCGTTCCGGCTGACCGGAAGTGCACTGAGAGCGGTAAGCGTAAAGGAGTTGGGTGCTTACTGATCTGGTTAACAATGGATGGTGCAATCTGGGGCATATTACGATCGAGGAATGTGTTTGCAGACTAGATATTGAACTTTTTACTGTTGGACTTCGGCCACATTCCATCGTGATACAACACTTGGCGGCACGGGAGGTCGTTCCTGCCTGTGGCCATCGAACGTGCAGCTCCTCCCGTGGAGGGTCAGACACCCTGAGCCAATAGACTGGTCCTGGACTTATTTTCCATCTGGCATAGTTTGCATTTTGTTGTTTGATTGTTGGGGGTTTTTGTATTGCTATATTTACACTCTATTCTTGGTTGGTGCGGCTGTAACGAACCCAGATTTCCCTCGTGATTAATAAAGTATATCTATCTATCTATCTATCTATCTATCTATTTAGCTTGACATTGGTGGTTGGGAAGTTGTTGGGAGTCGATTGTCAAGGATGAGGTTACGGAGTACCTGGAGGCATATGACAAGATAGGCACAACTCAGCATCGATTCCTTAAAGGAAAATCCTGCCTGACAAACCTATTGCAATTTTTTGAGGAAATTACCAGTAGGCTAGACAAGGGAGATGCAGTGGATGTTGTATATTTGGATTTTCAGAAGGCCTTTGACAAGGTGCCACACATGAGGCTACTTAACAAGATAAGAGCCCATGGAATTACGAGAAAGTTACAAATGTGGATAGAGCGTTGGCTGATTGGCAGGAAACAGAGAGTGGGAATAAAGGGATCCTATTCTGGTTGGCTGCCAGTTACCAGTGGTGTTCCACAGGGGTCCGTGTTGGGGCCGCTTCTTTTTACATTGTACATCAACGATTTGGATTATGGAATAGATGGCTTTGTGGCTAAGTTTGCTGACGATACGAAGGTAGGTGGAGGGGCCGGCAGTGCTGAGGAAACAGAGTATGCAGAGAGACTTGGATAGATTGGAAGAATGGGTAGAGAAGTGGCAAATGAAATACAATGTTGGAAAGTGTATGGTCATGCACTTTGGCAGAAGAAATAAATGGACAGACTATTATTTAAATGGGGAGAGAATTCAAAGTTCTGAGATGCAACAGGACTTGGGAGTCCTCATACAGGATACCTTTAAAGTTAACCTCCAGGTTGAGTTGGTAGTGAAGAAGGCAAATAGAGTATAGGAGCAGGGATGTGATGTTGAGGCTCTATAAGGCACTGGTAAGACCTCACTTGGAGTACTGTGGGCAGTTTTGGGCTCCTTATTTAAGAAAGGATGTGCTGACGTTGGAGAGGGTTCAGAGAAGATTCACTGGAATGATTCTGGGAATGAGAGGGTTAACATATGAGGAACGTTTGTCCGCTCTTGGACTGTATTCCTTGGAGTTTAGAAGAATGAGGGGAGACCTCATAGAAACATTTTGAATGTTGAAAGGCGTGGACAGCGTGGATGCGGCAAAGTTGTTTCCCATGATGGGGGAGTCTAGTACGAGAGGGCATGACTTAAGGATTGAAGGGCGCCCATTCAGAACAGAGATGCGAAGAAATTTTTTTAGTCAGAGGATGGTAAATCTGTGGAATTTGTTGCCACGGGCAGCAGTGGAGGCCAAGTCATTGGGTGTATTTAAGGCAGAGATTGATAGGTATCTGAGTAGCCAGGGCATCAAAGGTTATGGTGAGAAGGCAGGAGAGTGGGACTAAATAGGAGAATGGATCAGCTCGTGATAAAATGGCAGAGCAGACTCGATGGGCCAAATGGCCGACTTCTGCTCCTTTGTCTTATGGTCTTATTTCCCTGTCTTCTCTTGAATGCTCTTCTGTCTTCGTTTGGTTTGGTCTGTTGAAAGCCTACCAACCTCCCACACTGTTGGACGTTACAAGGAGAGGGGGCACTTATTCTTATGACTTCAGTGAAAACAGGTGATCCTCCAGTTTTCTACATCAGCAAATTGGGTGAGTTGGTAAGGTAACTGGGTCACCCCAGCTATGGGTAAATAGCCCCACTGCCTTGTGGGCAGCCTCAGGAGAGGCGAAGGCTATGGGAGTAAACCCAGACAGCAAATCCAGAGTGGAGCCCCTAAGATGGCTGGACGTCATTGAACATCCTCCCGGCAGCTCCTGCAGCCAAGGTGGAGACAAACAGATTGTTTCATAAGCTTTCCTTTGGACCAGACTGGTGAGGCTGAAAGGGGGATCTTGACGACTGGGCGTCTGAGGATCTCCATACCTTCCACCCATGCTCGTGCCCTGGAGAGGTCACCCCAGTACCACTATCCATTGTCCTTCGAGACAGACGGATGGTAAGGTAATATTCTGTACTGCACCCGAGCAACATTACTGTAGTAATTACAAAGGGGATGAATACCTTTTCAGCCTCACAAGTTTGGTTTTTAAATTTTTAGTCAATTGTTAACAGGTTTCAGAATTTTTCCTTCGATTTGACATGATACACAGTGTTTTGTAGATAAGCTCAAAGAATCCTACCGCAACACATTTTAAATTTAGAAAATGATACAGTGAACTGTGACAATCGTCGTGGGGGCTGAATACTTTTGCAAGGCACTGTATGAGGTGAAATTTGTCCATGCCGCAGAAGTACCTACATGTGACACGTGACATACATGTAACACGTGTAGAGATTTCAGAATAAAACAGATGGACACCCACCATACGCATGACAGTAGACATTCAAACATGCAGGCAGACATAGAGGGTCAGACACAGACCCAGACAGACAGTGTGACACAGACCCAGACAGAGGGTGAGACACAGACTCAGATAGACTGACAGAGGGTCAGACAAAGACCCAGTCAGACAGACAGTGAGACAAAGACCCAGACAGACAGAGGGTCAGACAGACAGTGTGACACAGACTCAGACAGACTGATAGACAGAGGGTCAGACAAAGATACAGTCAGACAGACAGTGAGACACAGACCCAGACAGACAGAGGGTGAGACACAGACTGAAATAGTGGGCGAGGTACGGACTCAGATAGACTGACAGACAGAGGGTCAGACAAAGACCCAGACAGACAGTGTGACACAGACCCAGACAGAGGGTGAGACACAGACTCAGATAGACTGACAGAGGGTCAGACAAAGACCCAGTCAGACAGACAGTGAGACAAAGACCCAGACAGACAGAGGGTCAGACAGACAGTGTGACACAGACTCAGACAGACTGATAGACAGAGGGTCAGACAAAGATACAGTCAGACAGACAGTGAGACACAGACCCAGACAGACAGAGGGTGAGACACAGACTGAAATAGTGGGCGAGGTACGGACTCAGATAGACTGACAGACAGAGGGTCAGACAAAGACCCAGTCAGACAGAGGGTGAGACACAGACTGAAATAGTGGGTGAGGCACAGACTCAGATAGACTGACAGACAGTGAGACATAGACTCAGACAGACTGATGGACAGAGGGTCAGACAAAGACCCAGTCAGACAGACAGTGGGTGAGATACAAACTGAAATAGTGGGTGGGGCACAGACTCAGATAGACTGACAGACAATGAGACACAGACTCAGACAGACAGAGGGTGAGACACAGACTGAAACAGTGGATGAGACATGGACTCAGACTGACAGACAGTGAGACACAGACCCAGACAGACAGAGGATGAGACACAGACTCACACAGAGAGGGTGAGACAAAGACTCAGATAGACTGAGAGTGAGAGCCAGACTAGCAGCCCAAGAGTGAGAGACAGACAAGGCCAGCCTGGCCTGTGTGTAACCTACCCACAGTCCTGCTCTGAAGACATGCAGACACATCCTGAGCCACTTTGCTTTTGCCCCAGGGGGCATCCACTGGTGTCGACCGCTGCACAGAGAAGTGACTGAGATTAGAGGCAAAGGACAACTGTGACAGGAGTAGTGGACAGGACAATGGGTGTCTGACCCACATGACTCAAAAGCCGTTTGTCGAGGGCTCATTTCCCGTACAGATGCTGAATTTTGTGTGTTGGTCCAGTACAGACCCTTCCCTGGTTGGACTACCCGTGTTTTGTGCCACGAGACTTTCCTGGATGCACCAAGAAAAGTCGGCCCGAACTAACCCTCCAGCACTGAGGGAGTTCTGGTAAATATTGTTCAAATTAAAGTCTCACCAGAACAACCATCTTTCTTCTGCCTGCTGCATGTAAATTACCCAATTTCCCACTGGGTGTTGGAAGGCCTATAATATAATCAACACATACAGTAGACACACAATCTCCCTTAGAATGCACACAGATATGCACGCGCACACCCACACCCACACAAAAGCTCAAATACAAACACACACAGACAATAATGAGACCATGGATTTGCGCCTTGGAAGGTTTCCAGGGCGCAGGCCTGGGCAAGGTTGTATGGAAGACTGGCAGTTGCCCATGCTGCAAGTCTCCCCTCTCCACGCCACCGATGTTGTCCAAGGGAAGGGCACTAGGACCCATACAGCTTGGCACCAGTGTCGTTGCAGAGCAATGCATGGTTAAGTGCCTTGCTCAAGGACACAACACGCTGCCTCAGCCAAGACTCGAACTAGTGACCTTCAGATCACTAGACCGATGCCTTAACTACTTGGTCACGTGCCAACACCCACACAAACACTTACACAACACACATGCACACAAAGACACACACATGCAGACACAAACACCTATACTGTCTCGCACACACACAGATGCACAGACACATATACTCATACAGTCACACACAAACACACCCACAAAACATACATATCCACACACACCTACATATGCACAACACACACACACCTACAACCTCACACATACAGATGCATACACAGACACACACCCTCGTACACATACACAGTCACACACATGCACACAGACACACATACAGACAATACCCACAAAACACACACACATACAGGCGCACGCACACTCCCACACACAGAGTTATACACACACATACACCTGCAAAACACACACAGTCACCCTCGCACACACAGCTACACACACCTAGATATGTACAAACACGCACAATCACACACACAGAAGCACACACGCAGACACAGAAACACAGACAAATGCACACCTGCACACACAGGCACATACACAACCACACACGCTCAAAACACACAGATACACAGGCACACACAAACGTACACCCGCACACACCTATACACACACACACGCATAACATGTACACAGACCCCCCCCCACACACACCCCATACACACACAGACATACAGACACAGACAAGCACAGATACCCACAGTCTCACACTCAAATCACACAGACACATACTCATACACAGTCACACACACGCACACATAGAGACACAGTTACACACACACACACGTAGCCCATTCGCATGGATACACATACACAGACATGCGCACAAACACACATTCACACGCAGACAGACTCGCACACACACCTATACACACACATGCAGACAGACACACACACACCATAAGAACACAAGACATTAGACCAGAATTAGGCCATTCAGCCCATCGAGTCTGCTTCGTCATTCCATCATGGCTGATTCCAGATCCCACTCAACCACATACACCTGCCTTCTCGCCATATCCCTGACCAATCAGGAATCTATCAACTTCCGCTTTGAATATACCCACGGACTTGGCCTCCACCGCAGTCTGAGGCAGAGCATTCCACAGATTCACTATTCTCTGGCTAAAAAAACCCCCTTACTTCCGTTCTAAAAGGTTGCCCCTCAGATTTAAGGCTGTGCCCTCCAGTTCTGGTTACCCCCACCATAGGAAGCATTCCCTCCATATCCACCCTATTAGTCCTTTCGGTAGGTTTTAATGAGATTCTCACACAATCTTCTAAATTCCGGTGACTACAGGCCCAAAGCTGCCAAACACTCCTCATATGTTAACCCCATCATTCCTGGAATCATCCTCGTGAACCTCCTCTGGACTCTCTCCAATGACAACACATCCTTTTCGAGATGTGGGGCCAACACTGTTGACAGTACTCCAAGTGCAGCCTGACTAATGTCTTGTATTCCATCTTTAACAGCTCTATTTTTCCCTTTCAGGGTTCTTTTGAAGACCCTGACCTGGAGTTACACGCTGACTATGGTTCTTTGCAGGAATGGGACACGCTCTCAGGGGGTCATGACTGCTGTTATCTGACGTGCCAAGGGCATGGCCCAAGATTTCGGCTCGCCCTTGGAGGCCTGGGTTCTCGGGGCTCTGGAGATGGGCAGGTTGAAGGTCGATGTCCCAGACCGGTGTGTCGTGGGAGCTGAAGGATCTCTGGCTGCGTGCCCAGAGGCCTGAGATCTTTGGGCACAGAGTTCAGAAAAAGCGACGCAATGGACTTTTAACATCGAGAACCTGTCGCTTTTGCTGCACGCTTGAGTGCTCGGTGGCGGGTGCTGATGCTTTTTTTTTGCTGGTGGGGGAGGGATTGTAGCTCGCTGCTGCTTACACGCAGGAGGGAGGGGAGCTGGGGGGGGGAAAAGACTTTGGGGTTCTAACATTTAACTGTCATTCATTCTTTGGAGCACCCCTCTGTTTTCGTGGATGATTGCAAAGAAAAAGCATTTCGGGTTGTAAATTGTATACATTTCTCTGACATTAAATGCACCTTTGAAACCTTATAAAGGCTCAGCATTATCTCCTTGCTTTTATATTCTGTTCCCCTTGAAATAAATGCCATCATTGATTTGCCTTCTTTACCAGACTCAACCTGTGAATTAACCTTCTCGGAGTCTTGCACGAGGACTCCTAAGTCCCTCCGCACCTCTGAAGCTTGAACCTTCTCCCCATTTAGATAATAGTCCACACTATTGATCCTTTCACCAAGTTACATTATTATACATTTCCCAACACTGTTTCCCGTCTGCCACTTTTTTGTCCATTCTTCCAATTTGTCTGAGTCCTGTTGCAATCACACCGCGTCCTCAGCACTACCTACCCCTCCTCTCATCTTCGTATCATCCGCAAACTTTGCCACAAAGGCATCAAGTCCGTTATCTGAATCAGACAAAAAATGTGAAAAGCAGCAGTTCCAATACTGACTCCTGAGGAACACACTAGTCACCGGCAGCCAACCAGAAAAGGCCAATTTTATTCCCATTCGCTGCCTCCTGCCTGTCAGCCATTCCTCTATCCATGCCAGTATCTTTCTTGTAACACCACAGGATTTTATCTGTTAAGCAGCCTCATGTGTGGCACCTTATCAAATGCCTTCTGAAAATCCAAGTGAGTGACATCCACTGCCTCTCCTTTGTCCACCCTGCTTGTTATTTCCTCGAAGATTTGTCAGGCAAGATTTCCCCTTACAGAAACCATACTGACTTTGACTTATGTCAGGGCACTGGAGCAGGGATGCAATCGCAGACCCAGTACTGTGCACACAGTGATATTAATTGAGTAACAAATCCCGAGGTGCAAACAAAGTTGGTGTCAAAGTTCAGGCAGAGATCAAAACATCCAGAGAAATCCAAAAACCAGAATCAGGAAACAAGCAGAGTAGACAGACAGACATGCTGGAAAGGCTCAGGAAAATTCATTAGCACAATCTGGCAACAAATAGGTGAAAACACAGGACTGAAATACACTGAGAATAAACAGAGAGGCAGATGATAGGTGGAGCACAATGAGACCCAGGTGGCAGCAATACAGGTAATAATGAGAGACAGGTGAGAGATGGAGTACTCAGTAATACAGGGGCCAGAGTAGAGCAGGAGCGAGGACAGGCGCTCATGGCAATACAAAACCACAGACTGACAGCTAGGGGGGAAACACACAAAAAGGTCAGAGTTCAACTGGAGGTACTGATAACTTATTTTATCACTAGTCTCCAAGGACCTGAAAAACCTCATCCTTAATAATGGACTCCAACATTCTCCCAACCACTGAGGTCAGGCTAACTGCCTATAATTTCCTTTCTTTTGCTTTCCTCCCTTCTTAAAGAGTGGAGTGACACTTGTAATCTTCCAGTCCTCTGGGACCATGCCAAAATTAAGTGATTATTGAAAGACCATGACCAATGCACCCATTATCTCTTCAGCAACCTCTCTCAGGACTCTGGGATGTAGTCCATCTGGTCCAGGTGACTTAGACTCTCCAACTTAAGACCTTTGAGTTTGCCTAGCACATTTTCCTTTGTAATAGCAATGGCCCTCACTCCTGCTCCCTGACACTCACAGACCTCTGGCACGACGCTATTGTCTCCCACAGTGAAGACTGATGCAAAGTACCCATTAAGTTCATCTGACGTTTCTTTGCACCCCATTACTACCTTACCAGCATCATTTTCCAGTGGTCCAATGTGAACCCTCACCTCCCTTTTACACTTTATATTACGGAAAAAAACTTCTGGTATCCTGTTTTATATTATTGGCTGGTCTGCCCTCATATTTCATCTTTTTCCCTTCTTACAGCTTTTGTAGTTCCCTTTGGTTGGATTTTGAAAACTTCCCAATCATTCAACTTCCCACTCACTTTTACTACATTATATGCCCTTTCCTTGGCAATGAGAACTTCGTCCTCTGTGGGGCATATCTATCATGCACCTTGTGAACTATTCCCAAAAACTTCAGCTATCTCTGCTCTGCTATCATCCCCGTCAGTATGCTCCTCCAACCCACCTGGGCAAGCTCCTCTCTCATGCCTCTGTAAGTCCCTTTATTCCACTGCGATACAGACACGTGACTTGTGCTACTCCCTCTCAAATTGCAGTATCAATTCAATCATATTATGATCACTGTCTCCTAGGGGTTCCCTTACATTAAGCTCCCTAATAAGATCTGGGTTATTACACAACACCCACTAGAAGATTGCCTTTCCTCTAGTAAACTCAAGCACAAGCCATCACATAGGTATTCAACAAACTCCGTCTCTTGCAATCCGACACCAACATGATTTTCCCAATCCCTTTGCATATTGAAGTCTCCCATTACAATTGTGACATAACCTTTATTACATGCCTTTTCCAACTCCCTTTGCGACCACATCTTAGCTACTATTTGGAGGCCTATATATGATTCCCATAATGGTTTTTTACCCTAGCAATTCCTTAATTTCACCCACAAAGATTCAACATTCTCTGACCCTGTGTCACCTCTTTCTAAAGATGTTATTCCATCTCTTACCAACAGAACCACTCCACCGCCTATGTTTTCCTACCTGCCATTTTGATATAAAATATATCCTTTGATGTTAAGCTCCCAACTCCGGCCTTCTTTGAGCCACAACTCAGTAATGCCCACAATGTCACACCGACCAATCTCTAACTGCGCCACAAATTCATCCACCTCATTCCGAATGCTATGTGCATTTAAATACAACACCTTCAGTCCTGCAATCTTCACCCTTTTGTATTTTGCCTCTGTGGTACAATTTAACTCTTTGCTCTGTCTGTATTTGTACCCAGTCATTGGCTTGTCCTTCCTTACGTTCATCTTACACCCATCATCTACTGGTAAACCTGCTGGCTCATCCTCAGCTCTATCACACCGGTTCCCATCCCCCTGCCATATTAGGTTAAACCACTCCCAATAGCACTAGTAAACCTGCCTGCAAGAATATTGGCCCCCCTCGACATCAAGTACAACACATCCCTTTTGTGCAGGTCCCACCTGCCCCAGATGAGGTCCCAATGATCCAGAAATATGAATCCCTGCCCCCTGCTCCAGTTCTTCAGCCACGCATTTATCCTCCACCTCATTCTATCCTCTCTGTCACATGGCACAGGCAGCAATCCCAAGATTACTACCCTTGAGGTCCTGCTTCTCAGCTTCCTTCCTAACTCCCTGTGTTCTTTTATCAGGACCTCCTCTCTTTCTACCTGTGTCATTGGTACCAGTATCTACCATGACTTCTAGCTGCTTTTTTTCAGATTATGAAAACACTCAGTCCTCGTTTATTGTCATTTAGAAATGCATACATGCATTAAGAAATGATACAATATTTCTCCGGAGTGATATCACAGAAAAACAGGACAAACCAAAGACTAAAACTGACAGAACCACATAATTATAACATATAGTTACAGCAGTGCAAAGCAATACCATAATTTGATGAAGAACAAACCATGGGCACAGTAAATAAAGTCTCAAAAGTCCCCGAGTCGATCGACTCCCGAGTCTCCGATAGCAGGTGGCAAAAGGGAGAAACTCCCTACCATAAACCTCCAGGCACCGTCAACTTGACGATGCCTTGGAAGCAGCCGACCACAGCCGACACTGAGTCCATCCGTCCGAAAACTTCGAGCTTCCAACCAGCTTCTCCGATACAGCCTCCCGAGCGCAATCCTCTGCCGAGCGCCTTCAACCTCTCCCCGACCGCTGAAACACGCAAAGCTGAGGATTCCGGGCCTTCAGCTCCAGAGATTCTGGTTACCACACAGTAGCAGCGGCAGCGAAGCGGGCATTTCAGAAGTTTTCCAGATGTTCCTCCGTACTCTCATGTCTGTCTCTATCAAATCAGAATTGTGCACAGTCCCCTACTTGACAGATAACAGACATCATCACTGAAGTTGCCGCGCACGCTGCCATTGCGCCGCCATCTTCTCCCCCCTCCCGGGAGGATCTGCTTACCGTCCCTTTTCAGGATATTGTAGACGTGTTCAGAAACATCATAGACCCTGGCACCTGGGAGGGTTTCCTTTCCACATCCGCAGAATCGCCTATCTGTCTCCTTAACTATAGAGTCCTCTATCACTACTGCCACCCTCTTCCGTCCCCTACCCTTCTGAGCAACAGGGCCAGACTCAGTGCCAGAGGCGTGACCACTGTTGCTTCCCCCAGGTAGGTTGTCCCTCCTAATAGTTTTTGGAGATCATCTCTGTGCAGTCAAAGTGTTTCATTTGATTGTAGTAAAAATACACCTGTATCTAGAAGGTCCAACTGCTGGTGAGTCAGTATCCCGGCAAAAACTACACCACGAAGACAAAAGAACACTCCATACAGCTCCGCAAAAAGGTTATTGAAAAGCACAAGTCAGGAGATGGATACAAGAAAATTTAAGTCGAACACCCAGACATAGAAAGAATATTTCACAGCTGTAAACTGCCCAGAGCAGGCCGTCCTCAAAAACTGAGTGACCGTGCAAGAAGGGGACTAGTGAGGGGGGTCATCAAGAGACCTGTGACAACTCTGGAGGAGTTACAGGCTTCAGTGGCTGAGATGGGAGAGACTGTGCAGACAACAACTGTTGCCCGGGTGCTTCACCAGTCACAGCTTTATGGGAGAGTGGCAAAGAGAAAGCCACTGTTGAAAAAAACTCACATGAAATCTCGACTAAAAGGCTCAATTTTGGTTTCATCTGACTGCAGAACCTCCTTCCAACTGACTTCAAAGACTCGCACATGCCTTCTGGCAAACTCAATGCAAGTGGGAGACTGAAGTCAGCTGGAAGAAGGCTCTATGGTCTGATGAAACCAAAATTGAGCTTTTTGGCCATCAGATTAAATGTTATGCTCGGCATAAACCAAACATTGCACATCATCAAAAACACACCATCCCAACCGTGAAGCATGGTGGTAGCTATGGTGATGCTTCTCTGCAGCAGGGCCTGGAAGGCTTGCGAATCTAGAGGATAAAATGAATGCAGCAAAATGAATGGAAGAAAATCTGATGCAGGTTGAAAGAGAACTGTGGCTTGGCAGGAGAGTTGTTTTCCAGCAAGAAAATGACCCCAAGCATAAAGCCAAAGCTACACAGGAATGGCTTAAAAACAACAAAGTTAATGTCTTGGAGTGGCCAAGTCAGAGTCCAGACCGCAATCTGATTGAGAATTTGTGGCTGGACCTGAAAAGGGCTGCTCACTCACGATCTCTGTGCAATTTGACAGAGCTTGAGCAGTTTTGTAAAGAAGAATGGGGAAAATTTAGACCTATCTACACAGACTCAAGGCTGTAGTTGCTGCCAAAGGTGCATCTACTAAATACTGACTTGAAGGAGGTGAATACTTATACAGTCAATTATTTTGTGTTTTATATTTGTAATTAATTTAGATCACTTTGTAGAGATCTGTTTTCACTTTG
This sequence comes from Mobula birostris, assembly GCF_030028105.1. Classification (NCBI taxonomy): domain Eukaryota; kingdom Metazoa; phylum Chordata; class Chondrichthyes; order Myliobatiformes; family Myliobatidae; genus Mobula; species Mobula birostris. Next base: position 80,429 of record NW_027274358.1, on the reverse strand, counting down.
ACACAAAAGAAAAATCATTGTCAAAAAAAAGCCAAATTAAATCCACTGTGATTCCCTGTTGTAAAACAATAAAACACGAAAACTTCCAGGGGGAGGGTGAAGGATGAATACTTTTTATAGGCACTGTACACACAGGCACCCACAGACACACACACACACACACACACACACACACACACACACAGACACACACACACAGACTCACATTCACACATTAACACACACACACACACACACACACAGGCACCTACAGACACACACACACACACACACACACAATCACATTCACACATTAACACACACACACACACACACACACACAGGCACCTACAGACACACACACACACACAAACACACACAATCACATTCACACATTAACACACACACACACACACACACACAGAGGCACCTACAGACACACACACACACACACAAACACACACACACACACACACACACACACACAGACACACACACACAGACTCACATTCACACATTAACACACACACACACACACACACAGGCACCTACAGACACACACACACACACAATCACATTCACACATTAACACACACACACACACACACACACACACAGGCACCTACAGACACACACACACACACAAACACACACAATCACATTCACACAAACACACACACACACACACACACACACAGAGGCACCTACAGACACACACACACACACACAAACACACACAATCACATTCACACATTAACACACACACACACACACACACACACATGCAGACAAACACATAGCTGGGAGTAAAAACGAAACAATTTCATTTCTTCAGCAAGTTAGGATCTAAAAAGAATATGAAGATTTCAACAATTCATTTCCTCCTCCCTTTCCCTCCTCCCTTTCCCTCCTCCACCCATTTCCTCTCCCTACCTCTCTCTCTCTCTCTCATTCTCCCTCCACCATCCCCACTGTCAGAGTGCAGTGCCTGACCACGCTGGGGGGTGTGATGGTAGTTACTCACCGATCCGACAGCTGACCTGGGCAGGAGGCTCGGGTTCCCAGGTGAGGCTGGCCATACAGGTGTACCGGGCGTGTCCTGTGGAAACCATGCCCTGGGGGCACTTCACCTCCACCTGCTCGCCCACTTTGTACTCTGCTTGGAAAGGCTGTAACATGGCTGTGTCAGATGTCACTGGCTGACTGCACACCATCCCTGCAACACAACACACAGGTCACCAGGTGTCCGGTCGGCTTGATGGGTGGTGGGGGTGATGGGTGGTGGAGGTGATGGGTTATGGGGGTGATGGGTTGAGGAGGTGATGGGTCGAGGAAGTGATGGGTGATGGAGGTGATGGGTAGTGGAGGTGATGGGTGATGGGGGTGATGGGTGGTGGGGGTGATGGGTGATGGAGGTGATGGGTGATGGAGGTGATGGGTTGAGGAGGTGATGGGTCGAGGAAGTGATGGGTGGTGGGGGTGATGAGTCGAGGAGGTGATGGGTCGAGGAGGTGATGGGTGGAGGAGGTGATGGGTTATGGGGGGTGATGGGTTGAGGAGGTGATGGGTCGAGGAAGTGATGGGTGATGGAGGTGATGGGTGGTGGAGGTGATGGGTGGTGAGGGTGATGGGTGGTGGAGGTGATGGGTTGAGGAGGTGATGGGTCGAGTAAGTGATGGGTGATGGAGGTGATGGCTGGTGGAGGTGATGGGTTATGGGGGTGATGAGTTGAGGAGGTGATGGGTCGAGGAAGTGATGGGTGATGGGGGTGATGAGTCGAGGAGGTGATGGGTCGAGGAGGTGATGGGTGGAGGAGGTGATGGGTGGAGGAGGTGTTGGGTCGTGGAGGTGCTGGATTGTTGGGAAGCCTACAAGGGGTCGCCATGCTTCTGGTGCCAACAGAGCATGGCCACAAGTTACTAACCCAACCTATATGCCTTTGGAAGCCAGTGCAGCTGGAGGAAGACTGCAGACTGACAGGGAAAATGTGCAAGCTCTTAACAGGCAGCAGACTGAATTGAACCACAATTGGAGTTGCTGGTGTCTTCCATAGGACTTGCAGAATTTGGCCCTTTGGCTGGTTGCGTCTGCTCTGCCAATCCACTGTGGCTGGTTTATTATCCTTCTCAGCCCCATTCCTCTGCCGTCTCCCCGTAACAGATGAAGAACCTATCAACCTCCACTTCAAACATACAATGACCTGGCCTCCTGGGCCATCTATGGCAACTAATCACACAGAATCTCCACCCTCTGGTGAAAGAAATTCCTCCTCCGTTGTAAAGGAGGTATGCCCTGCTGTGAGGCCATGCCCTCCGGTCCTCGATTCCCCCACCTTCAGAACATCCTCTCCACAGTCACTCTGTCGTCCCTGCACGCCAACCACAGTGCTCGGGTATGTTGTGATGATGGTGCTACCCTGTTAAAACTGCTGTAGAAAGGCAGAGCATGTTAAAGGCAGTGGAGCAGAGCATATGGATTGTGGATTCTACCTCCGACAGAAAACATGGTTTACTTACGCTGACACTCCAGTTCCTCCGTGAGCCAGGAGCCGTTGGGCAGACAGCGGTAGAACTGGTACCCGGTCGGAGCGTGTCCCGTGAAACAAATCACCTCCACCAGCTCCGCCACGTGGTAACGAGGCTTAGATACCTGCAACAGACACGGACGGCAAAGGGTGCTAGTAGATGGAGTGCATTCTGCCTGGGGGTCAGTACTGGCAGGGATCTGTTTTTGAACCTCTGCTCTTCATGATTTTCATAAATGATTGATGAGGAAGTGGAAAGGTGGGCTGGTAAATTTGCAAATAGTTCATAGGGCACAGGATAGATATGTTCCACAGAGGAAGAAGTTCTGAAATGGCAGGGTCGGCAACCGTGGCTGACAAGGGGGAAGTTAAGGACTGCATAAAATCCAAGGAAAGGGCATATAAGGTAGCAAAAGTGAGTGGGAGGTTGGATGATTGGAAAGCTTTTAAAATCCAACAAAAGGCAACTAAAAAAGCTGTAAGGGAAAAGATTAAATATGGGGAGAAACTAGCCAATAATATAAAACAGGATACTGCAAGTCTACAACAGGAATTCTGCAGATGCTGGAAATTCAAGCAACACACATCAAAGTTGCTGGTGAACGCAGCAGGCCAGGCAGCATCTCTAGGAAGAGGTGCAGTCGACGTTTCAGGCCGAGACCCTTCGTCAGGACTAACTGAAGGAAAAGCTAGTAAGAGATTTGAAAGTGGGAGGGGGAGGGGGAGATCCAAAATGATAGGAGAAGACAGGAGGGGGAGGGATGGAGCCAAGAGCTGGACAGGTGATTTCCCTCTCCCCGGACCTCCTGTCCCATGATCCTCTCGTATCCCCTTTTGCCTATCACCTGTCCAGCTCTTGGCTCCATCCCTCCCCCTCCTGTCTTCTCCTATCATTTTGGATCTCCCCCTCCCCCTCCCACTTTCAAATCTCTTACTAGCTCTTCCTTCAGTTAGTCCTGACGAAGGGTCTCGGCCTGAAACATCGACTGTACCTCTTCCTAGAGATGCTGCCTGGCCTGCTGCGTTAACCAGCAACTTTGATATGTGTTGTGAAATTTACATCTATCTTCACTGTGGAAGACACCAGCGGTGTGCCAGAGGTCTGTGAGTGTCAGGGAGAGTGAGTGAGTGCCATTGCTATTACAAAGGAAAAAGTGCGAGGCAACCTCAAAGGATTTAAAGTGGATAAGTCACCTGGACCAGATGGACTACATCCCAGAGTCCCAAGAGAGGTTGCTGAAGAGGTAATGGGTGCATTGGTCATGATTTTTCAAGAATCACTTGATTCTGGCATGGTCCCAGAGGACTGGAAGATTGCCAATGTCACTCCACTCTTTAAGGGAGGAAGGCAAAAGAAAGGAAATTATAGGCCAGTTAGCCTGATCTCAGTAGTCGGGAAAGTGTTGGAGTCTATTATTCAGGATGAGGTTTCAAGGTAATCGGAGACTAGTGATAAAGTAAGTCAAATCAGCATGGTTTCTGTCACGGGAAATCTTGCCTGACAAATCTGTTAGAGTTCTTCGAGGAAGTAACAAGCAGGGTGGACAAAGGAGAGGCAATGGATGTCATTTACTTGGATTTTCAGAAGGCGTTTGATTAGGTGCCATACATGAGGCTGCTTAACAAGATAAACTGGAGGCGAGGCAAAGTCAAGATGGCGCTAAACAGCGACTCTTTTGCTTGTATCTTCAGAAACAGCTCCATTTCTATCTTTGATATCTCTTTTTTTTCCTTTTCAGGGTTCTTTTGAAGACCCTGACCTGGAGTTACACTCTGACTTCAGTCTGTGTGAATGGGACCTGCTCTCAGGGCCTCACACCTGACTGCATGTTGATATTCCAAGGACGTGGCCTGGAAGCTGAGTATACCTTCAGGGTTCCGGACTTTCGTGGCCTTGGAGACGGGCTGATTCTAGGATGGTGCCCCGACTGAAGCATCGCGGGAGAAGACGGAACATTGGGAGCAGCGGGTTAGCTGCCGGGTTAGTTGTGTGTCTTGCACCTTTTTGGTGCCAAAGCTCCAGGAACAGAGCTTGGAAAAAGTGACACACAGACTTTTAACATCAATTGTTAAGTCTCTCCTCTCGCTGTGAAACGGGGACACCCCTTTTTCCCTTACTGGGGAGAGAGAGAGCCTGTGTTATGTCAAATTATTGGGTGAACATGTATTCTTTGGGGTACTGCAAGTCTGTGTCTTTACTGATGCTTTGCTGCACGTTTGAGTGCTCAGTGGGAATGCCGATGCTTTTTGCTGGTGGGAGAGGGGGGTCATCGCCTTGCTGCTGCTTACGCGTGGGAGGGGGAGCTGGAGGGAGGGGTTTGGAGTTCTATCGTTTGACTGTCATTCATTCTTCAGGGCACTCCACTGTTTTCATGGAAGTTTGTGAAGAAAAAGAATTTCAGGATGTATATAGTATACACTTCCCTGACATTAAATGTACCTATTGAAAATCCTATGGCATTACTGGACAGATACTGACATGGATAGAGGAATGGCTGACAGGCAGGAGGCAGCGAGTGGGAATAAAAGGAGCCTTTTCTGGTTGGCTGCTGGTAACTAGTGGTGTTCCACAGGGGTCTGTATTGGGACTGCTACATTTCACATTGTTTGTCAATGATTTACATAATGGAATTGATGGCTTTGTGGCAAAGTTTGCAGATGATACAAAGATAGTTTGAGGAAGCAATGCAATTGCAGCAGGACTTAAACAAATTGGAAGAATGGGAAAAAGAGTGGCAGATGGAATATAGTGTTCGGAAATGTGTGCAAATGCATTTTGATAAAAGGAACAATAGTGCAGACTATTATCTAATGGGGAGAAAGTTTAAACATCAGAGGTGCAGAGGGACTTAGGAATCCTCGTGCAAGACTCCCAAAAGGTTAATTCACAGGTTGAGTCTGTGGTAAAGAAGGCAAATGCAATGTTGGCATTTATTTCAAGGGGAATAGGATATAAAAGCAAGGAGATAATGTGGAGGCTTTATAAGACACTAGTCAGGCTGCACTTGGACTATTGTCAACAGTTTTGGGCCTCTTATCTCAGAAAGAATGTGTTGTCATTGGAGAGAGTCCAGAGGAGGTTCACGAGGATAATCAAGCAACACACATCAAATTTGCTGGTGAACGCAGCAGGCCAGGCAGCATCTCTAGGAAGAGGTACAGTCGACATTTCAGGCCGAGACCCTTCGGCCCGAAACATCGACTGTACCTCTTCCTAGAGATGCTGCCTGGCCTGCTGCATTCACCAGCAAATTTGATGTGTGTTGCTTGAATCTCCAGCATCTGCAGAATTCCTCGTGTTTACGTTTTTAAAATCACGAGGATGTTCCTGGGAATGAAGGGGTTAACATAGGAGGAGTGTTTGGCAGCTTTGGGCCTGCACTCACTGGAATTTAGAAGAATGCGGGGGGGGGGCGTTGGATCTCATTGAAACCTACTGAATGTTGAAAGACTAGATAGGGTGGATGTGGAGAGGATGTTTCCTATGATGGGGGTATCCAGAACTAGAGGGCACAGCCTCAATATTGAGGAATGACCTTCAGAACAGAGGTAAGGAAGAATTTTTTTAGCTAGAGAATAGTGAATCAGTGGAATGCTCTGCCACAGACTGCGGTGGAGGCCAAGTCCGTGAGTATATTTAAAGCGGAAGCTGGTCGGTCAGGGCTTTAAAGGATATGGCAGGAAGGCTGATGTATGGGGTTGTGTGGGATCCAGGATCAGCCATGACGGAATGGGGGAGCAGACTCGATGGGCTGAATTGCCTAATTCTGCTCCTATATCTTATGATGTTATGATCTACTGGTGAAATGACATGAAGGTTGATGGAGTCATTTATTTATTTAGAGATACGGCATGGAACCGGTCCGTCCAGCCCAGCGAGCTGCTGCACTCAGCAGCCTACTGATTTAATGCCCCGACTAATCAAGAACCTATCAAACTCCACTCTCAATCCACCCAGTGACTTGGCAATGGATTCCACAGATTCATCACATTCTGGCTAAAGAAATTCCCCCTTATCTCTGTCTAAATGGACACCCCTCTCTTCTGAGACTGTGTCCTCGGGTTCTAGACTCGCCCCTCGCCACCATAGGGAACGTCCTAACCACATTCACTCTCTCTCAGCCTTTCAATATTCGATAGGTTTCAATGAGATCCCCCGCCATTCTTCTAAACTCCACCAAGTACAGACACAAAGCGATCGAATGCTCCTCATACATTAACACTTTCATTCCCAGAATCATCCTTGTGAATCTCCTCTGGATTCTCCCCAATGCCAGCACTTCTTTCCTTAGACAAGGGGCTCAAACCCCCCCCCAGAGAACCAGAGGGCTACATAGGAGGGAAGAGTTATATTGATCTTAGACCGTGTATAAAGGTCAGCATAGCACCGTGTTCTGGTGACATCTGGTCAGATACCGATCGCTCACTCCCCAGGAACTGCCGACTGCCCTGTCCACAACCCAGAGGTTTGCTGGGCCATTTCTGGGTCAGGAGTCATACAGCTTGGCTACCAGACTCACGCTCTCAATCCTGCTGATTATTTCCACAGTTTGCCTTCTTTTGCACATTGGTTGTGTGTGTGTGTGTGTATGGCCATTCATAGAACAGAGATCAGTACAGCTCAGGACAGGCCTTTTGCCCACGATGTCCCTGGCCATCCATTTTCCTCACGTTCATGTACCAATCTAAACATCTGTTAAAAGTCTCTAATGCATCTGCCTCTACCCCCTCCCCAGGCATCACATCCCAGGCACCCACCACCCTCTGTGTGTATTTAAAAAAACTGCCGCTCACACCTCCTTTGAAATTAAGCCCTCTCACCTTAAATGCATGCCCTCTGCTGTTAGGGTAAAAGATACTGTTGCCTACACCTCTCATGATCTTATAAACCTCTATTAGATCTCCCCTCGGCCTCCACCACTCTGCGTCCAGCCTCCTGTTACAGCACCTGCTCTCTAATCCAGGCAGCATCCTGGCAACCCTCTCAAATTTATTTGTCCTGTAAGAAAATGAAGCTCAATTTGATTATGATAACATATCCATATTTAGATAATAAGTTTACTTTGATCTTTGAGCTTATCCCAGAGAAAGTTTGGTAACCAGGCGGGACTGGGTACAATGGGTTGTTTTAGACTTCTCCTTTACCAAGACAAATTCGCGCTGATATTCAAGATTCTATGTGTCCAATTCCCCTGGTGAGATTTGAAACAATGTCTCCAGACTGTTGGTCTATGACATCACTTGCTAATCGGGTATTTTAACCCCTGTACATAGGCTGGGTGGGAACAGCCTGTACCCACCCTCTCAGCTTCCTGCTTCATGATAGGACGGTGGTGGAGACATTGGCCAATTGTAGAACAGAGACGAGTACAGGGCAGGAAGAGGCTCTTTGGCCCATCATATCTGTGCTGAACATGATGCAGAATTAAACTAAGTAATGCACATGGTCCCTATCCCTCTCCATTCATGTGTCTCTCTAACAGCCTCGAGAATATTGCTGTTCTATCTGCCCCCAGGCAGTGCATTCCAGGCACCCACCACTCTGTGTACAAACCTTGGCCCACACATCTCCTTCGACATTACCTGTACTAGAGGAGGGTCAGGAACATCATGGGGGATCCCACCCACCCTGCTCATGGACTGTTTGTCCCACTCCCATCAGGAAGAAGGCGATGTAGCATCCACACCAGGACCACCAGACTCAAAAACAGTCACATTCCCCAAGTAGTAAGGCTGATCAACACCTCCACCCACTAACCCACCCCTCCACACCCCCAACCACCACTACTTTATCAATTGCTGTCAGTCACCTTATGTACAGACACTCCTGTGTCTAGTGTCACTTTCTGGACATATCATCAATCTGTGTACATAAGCTATCTGATGTATCTATATTTATGATGACCATCTACCCCTGACAATGCCTCTCATAGTTTCAGAAACTTCTATCAGCTCTGGAGCTAAGGAAATTCACCATATCCACTTTGACCCTTACCAATCTTTACAGGGAGCATCCTATCCAGACACATCCTAGCTTGAATTGCCGAGATCATAAGAAAACCATAAGACACAGGAGAGGAATTAGGCCATTCGACCCATCGAGTCTGTTCTGCCATTCCATCATAGCTGATTTATTTTTCCTCTTGACCCCATCTTGCTGCCCTCTCTCCATAACCTTTGACATCCTGACTAATCAAGAACGCATCAATCTCCGCTTTAGATATACTCAATGACTTGGTCTGCACAGCCATCTGTGGCAATAAGTTCTGCCAATTCACCACCCTCTGGCTGAATAAATTCCCCCTCATCTCTGTTCTAAATGGATGTCCTTCTATTCTGAGGCTGTGCCCTCTGGTTCTAGACTCCCCACTATTAGAAGCACCTTTTCCACCTCCTCTCCATCTAGGCCTTTCAATATTGGATCGGCTCCAAGGAGATTACCTCCTCATTCTTCTAAACTCCAGCGAGTGCAAACCCAGAGCCATCCAACGCTTCTCATCAAGTACGCTAATCCCTGTGTAGCCAGCACCCAGTGAGATTGCTGAGAGATGTGGGCAGTCTTTGGAGTGGCAGAGGGCGAGGGGAGATCTGATGGAGCTTTATAGGATTATGAGAGGCACAGAGGGAGCAGACAGACAGTATCTTCCTCCCAGGGTTGAAATGTCTAATACCAGAGGGCATGCATTGAAGGTGAGAGGCAGTAATTTCAAAGGAGATGTGAGAAGCAGGTTTTGTTTTCACTCAGAGCGATGGGTGCCTGGAATGCGTTGCCTGGGGTGGGGGTAGTGGCAGAAACATTGGGGACTTTTAAGAGACGTTTAGACAGACACATGAATGTGAGGAAAATGGAAGGATATCGACATTGTGTAGGCAAAGGGGATTAGTTTAGTTGGCCATTTGATTACTAATTGATTTGGTCTGGCACAGTTTCTGTGCTGTACTGTTCTGTTTCTTGGTTCACCAGTTACCTACCACTGACCCATGGCTTTGACTGCTATCAGTTGAGGGGTAAGGGGTTAGCACTTACCCTAAGGTAGCCGTTGTCTGGAGGGTCAGGTCTGGGGCAGTATACGGTGCCATCACTGGGTTCTGTTGGCACTGGGTCCACCATCTCTCTCCGTTCCTCGTCATCACCGATACATAGGGTTTTCCTAAGAACGAGCAGAGACACTCAGCCCAGGCTCTCGTGTAGCAAGAACCATCCTCTCTGGTGACACGCTCCCTACAGCCCCTCTCCCTCTCCACCTGCAAGGAACCAGAGATCACTCCAGTTCCAGTCCCCTTCACTCACCGACCAGCACTTGCTCCTGCCGGGTCTCCTCCTCCCCTGGAGTCACTTTCTGTCCTCCGCCTCCCACATTCCTGATCCTTGGATCATTCCATCAGTCCAGACAGACCACAAGAGCGTGGCTGGGATATGCCCAGCCTCCCCTGTTCAGAGGCCCACCTGGCCCAGGAGGCCTGGTCTGGCTCAGGTGTTGTTGTGCTAACTCCTGACCGACCCCTGTGCAGTGTTAACACATTAATGGTGCTACATTAGTAGAGACTGGTGTTAGCATGTTAACGGTGTTATACACTCAGTCGTCACCTCCTGTGCTAAATAACGTGGCCACTGAGTGCATGCTTGTGGTTTTCCACTACTGTAGTGCATCTGCTTCAAGGTTCGATGCGTTGTGCGTGCAGGGACGCTCTTCTGAACACCACGGTAATGTACGGTTACTTAAGCTACTGTCACCATCAGCTGAACCCCTGAAGGCTTATTCTGGGACAACACATGGATGCAGCTACATTTCATCAGGAGTCTGAGAAGAATTAGTGTGTCACCAAAGAAATTTCTTCTGATGTACCGTGGAGAGCATTCTAACTGGTTACATCACCCCATCTGGTACGGAGAGGTCACTGCACAGGATCGGAAAAAGCTGCAGAAAGTTGTAAACTCAGCCAGCTCCATCACGGGCCCCGGCCTCCCCAGCATCGGGGACATCCTCAAAAGGTGATGCCGCAATAAGCCGGCATCCGTCATTCAGGACCCCCATCACGCAGGACCTGCTCTCTTCTCATTGCTACCGTCAGGGAGGAGGTACAGGAGCCTGAAGACACACACTCAATGTTTCAGAAACATCTTCCCCTCCACCATCAG
>NW_027274358.1:0-69286 GCF_030028105.1 Mobula birostris | reverse complement strand
ACCCCACCACCCCTCACCCCACCCCTCACCCTCACCCCCTCAACCCTCAACCCCACCCACCACCCTCACCCATCCCTCACCCCTCAACCCCACCCACACCCTCACCACCCTCACCCTCACCCCTCCACCCTCAACCCCCCCCACCCTCACCACCCCATCCCCCACCCACCCACCACACCCTCACCCCCCAACCCCACCCCAACCCACCTCACCCCACCCCACCAACCCCCATCACCCCTCCACCCATCCCTCACCCCAACCCCTCCATCACCCTCAACCCCACCCATCCCCCTCAACCCACCCTCACCCCACCCCTCCACCCACCCACCACCCAACCCCTCACCCCCCACCACCCCCAACCCACCCTCACCCCACCCCCATCACCCTCACCCACCTCACCCTCAACCCCTCCATCACCCTCAACCCCACCACCACCCTCAACCCCATCCCTCACCCCCAACCCCTCCATCACCTCACCCCCCCACCCCAACCCCACCCTCACCCTCAACCCCATCCCATCACCCCACCCACCACACCCTCAACCCCCACACCCCAACCCATCCCACACCACACCCCTCATCCACCCTCACCCCCCACCCCACCACCCCACCCCCACCCCCCAACCCCTCCACCCCACCCCACCACCCCTCAACCCCTCCATCACCCTCACCCCTCTCACCCTCAATCCATCCCTCACCCTCAACCCATCCCTCACCCTCAACCCCTCCATCACCCCTCAACCCATCCCTCACCCTCAACCCCTCCATCACCCTCAACCCCTCCACACCCCTCAACCATCTCTCACCCTCAACCCCTCCATCACCCTCAACCCATCCTCACCCTCACACCCTCACCCTCAACCCATCCCTCACCTCACCCCTCCACACCCTCAACCCTCACCCCTCAACCCCTCCATCACCCCAACCCCTCCACCCACCCCACCACACCCACCCACCCCCACCCACACCCTCAACCCATCCCACCCTCAACCCCTCCATCACCCTCAACCCCTCCATCACCCTCAACCCATCCCACCCTCAACCCCTCCACACCTCATCCCCACCACCCCTCACCCATCCCTCACCCTCAACCCCTCATCACCCTCAATCCATCCCTCACCCTCAACCCATCCCTCACCCTCAACCCCTCCATCACCCCACCACCCATCCCCTCCACCCACAACCCCCCACACTCTCACCCCACCATCCCCCTCAACCCACCCTCACCCTCAACCACTCCATCCCCCACTACCCATCTCTCACCCCAACCCCTCCATCCCCCTCACCCACTCACCCCATCCCCTCACCCTCACCCCCACCCCAACCCCACCCCATCCCTCACCCTCACCCCCTCCCATCACTCTCACCCCCCACCATCCCCCTCACCCATCCCTCACCCTCAACCCCTCCATCACCCCAACCCATCCCTCACCCTCACCCCCCCACACCTCACCCCACCAACTCCCTCAACCCATCCCCTCACCCCAACCCCTCCATCACCCTCACCCATCCTCACCCTCAACCCCTCCATCACTCTCATCCCCACCATCCCCCTCAACCCATCCTCACCCTCATCCCCCATCACCCTCAACCCATCCCTCACCCTCAACCCCTCCATCACCCTCAACTCATCCCTCACCCTCATCCCCTCCATCACTCTCATCCCCACCATCCCCTCACCCATCCCTCACCCTCAACCATTCCATCACCCTCAACCCATCCCTCACCCTCATCCCCTCCATCACTCTCATCCCCTCCATCACCCTCAACCCATCCCTCACCCTCAACCCCTCTGTCACCCTCAACCACTCCATCACCCTCAACCCATCCCTCACCCTCAACCCCTCCATCACTCTCATCCCCTCCATCACTCTCATCCCCACCATCCCCCTCAACCCATCCCTCACCCTCAACCCTCCGTCACCCTCAACCACTCCATCACCCTCAACCCATCCCTCACCCTCAACCCCCCATCACCCTCAACCCCTCCATCACCCTCTACCCATCCCTCACCCTCAACCCATCCATCACCCTCAACCCATCCCTCACCCTCAACCCCTCCATCACCCTCAACTCACCCTCACCCTCATCCCCTCCATCACTCTCATCCCCACCATCCCCTCAACCCATCCCTCACCCTCAACCACTCCATCACCCTCAACCCATCCCTCACCCTCATCCCCTCCATCACTCTCATCCCCTCCATCACCCTCAACCCATCCCTCACCCTCATCCCCTCCATCACTCTCATCCCCACCATCCCCCTCAACCCATCCCTCACCCTCAACCCCTCCGTCACCCTCAACCATTCCATCACCCTCAACCCATCCCTCACCCTCCACCCCTCCATCACCCTCAACCCCTCCATCACCCTCTACCCATCCCTCACCCTCAACCCCTCCATCACTCTCATCCCCACCATCCCCCTCAACCCATCCATCCCCCTCAACTCATCCCTCACTCTCATCCCCTCCATCCCCCTCTACCCATACCTCACCCTCAACCCCTCCATCATCCTCAACCCATCCCTCACCCTCATCCCTCCAAACCTTCAACCCCTCCATCACCCTCAACCCATCCCTCACCCTCAACCCCTCTACCCATCCCTCACTCTCATCCCCTCCATCCCCCTCTACCCATACCTCACCCTCAACCCCTCCATCATCCTCAACCCATCCCTCACCCTCATCCCCTCCAAACCTTCAACCCATCCCTCACCCTCAACCCATCCCTCACCCTCAACCCCTCTACCCATCCCTCACTCTCATCCCCACCATCCCCCTCAACCCATCCCTCACCCTCAACCCCTCCATCACTCTCAACCCATCCCTCACCCTCAACCCCTCCATCACTCTCATCCCCACCATCCCCCTCAACCCATCTCTCACCCTCATCCCTCCATCACCCTCAACCCATCCCTCACCCTCAACCCCTCCATCACCCTCAACTCATCCTCACCCTCATCCCCTCCATCACTCTCATCCCCACCATCCCCTCAACCCATCCCTCACCCTCAACCACTCCATCACCCTCAACCCATCCCTCACCCTCATCCCCTCCATCACTCTCAACCCCTCCATCACCCTCAACCCATCCCTCACCCTCATCCCCTCCATCACTCTCATCTCCACCATCCCCCTCAACCCATCCCTCACCCTCAACCCCTCCGTCACCCTCAACCACTCCATCACCCTCAACCCATCCCTCACCCTCAACCCCTCCATCACCCTCAACCCCTCCATCACCCTCTACCCATCCCTCACCCTCAACCCATCCATCACCGTCAACCCATCCCTCACCCTCAACCCCTCCATCACCCTCAACCCATCCCTCACCCTCTACCCATCCCTCACCCTCAACCCCTACATCACCCTCAACCCCTCCATCACCCTCAACCCATCCCTCACCCTCAACCCTCCATCACCCTCAACCCATCCCTCACCCTCAACCCATCCATCCCCCTCAACTCATCCCTCACTCTCATCCCCTCCATCCCCCTCTACCCATACCTCACCCTCAACCCCTCCATCATCCTCAACCCATCCCTCACCCTCATCCCCTCCAAACCTTCAACCCCTCCATCACCCTCAACCCATCCCTCACCCTCAACCCCTCTACCCATCCCTCACTCTCATCCCCTCCATCCCCCTCTACCCATCCCTCACCCTCAACCCCTCCATCACCCTCAACTCATCCCTCACCCTCAACCCCTCCATCCCCCACGGTTACCACCCACCCAGACACCGACCACGGTCTCCACCGACACACACACCGACCACGGTCACCACCGACACACACACCGACCACGGTCGCCACCGACACACACACCGACCACGGTCTCCACCGACACACACACCGACCACGGTCGCCACCGACACACACACCGACCACGGTCGCCACCGACACACACACCGACCACGGTCTCCACCGACCACGGTCACCACCGACACACACACCGACCACGGTCACCACCGACACACACACCGACCACGGTCATGTCTAACTCATGCCCACGTTGCACCAGAATACATATATCATGGTTCAGCCTTTGCAGCCACCTGAGGACTGAGCAATAGGAGATTTTCACACTCCTCTCGGTGATTTCACAAATACTACTGCTACTATTACCACTATACTCAGGCAGCTCCATCACAGGCAAATCCTCCCCAGCACTGTCTGAAGGTGGCCCATCATTGCGGACCCCCATCACCCAGGACATGCATCCTTCTCCTTGCTCCCATCACCCAGGACATGCATCCTTCTCCTTGCTCCCATCACCCAGGACATGCATCCTTCTCCTTGCTCCCATCACCCAGGACATGCATCCTTCTCCTTGCTCCCATCACCCAGGACATGCATCCTTCTCCTTGCTCCCATCAGCCAGGACATGCATCCTTCTCCTTGCTCCCATCACCCAGGACATGCATCCTTCTCCTTGCTCCCATCACCCAGGACATGCATCCTTCTCCTTGCTCCCATCACCCAGGACATGCATCCTTCTCCTTGCTCCCATCACCCAGGACATGCATCCTTCTCCTTGCTCCCATCACCCAGGACATGCATCCTTCTCCTTGCTCCCATCACCCAGGACATGCATCCTTCTCCTTGCTCCCATCACCCAGGACATGCATCCTTCTCCTTGCTCCCATCACCCAGGACATGCATCCTTCTCCTTGCTCCCATCACCCAGGACATGCATCCTTCTCCTTGCTCCCATCAGCCAGGACATGCATCCTTCTCCTTGCTCCCATCAGCCAGGACATGCATCCTTCTCCTTGCTCCCATCACCCAGGACATGCATCCTTCTCCTTGCTCCCATCAGCCAGGACATGCATCCTTCTCCTTGCTCCCATCACCCAGGACATGCATCCTTCTCCTTGCTCCCATCAGCCAGGACATGCATCCTTCTCCTTGCTCCCATCACCCAGGACATGCATCCTTCTCCTTGCTCCCATCACCCAGGACATGCATCCTTCTCCTTGCTCCCATCAGCCAGGACATGCATCCTTCTCCTTGCTCCCATCACCCAGGACATGCATCCTTCTCCTTGCTCCCATCACCCAGGACATGCATCCTTCTCCTTGCTCCCATCACCCAGGACATGCATCCTTCTCCTTGCTCCCATCACCCAGGACATGCATCCTTCTCCTTGCTCCCATCACCCAGGACATGCATCCTTCTCCTTGCTCCCATCAGCCTAACGTGTGAGGGCTTACTCTGCAGTTAGGGTATATAGCAAGTATTAATATCAGCAACGAATCTTTGGACCTGAACGTGGATTGTATGTTAAATTTAAATGCAGCCCTGGACAATAGTTTCCTGGAGCTGTGGACACCAGTTAACTGCAAATGAGACAATGCTGATTAACATTCATAGTGTGGGTGTGAAGAAGGAGGTGTGAAAATTATCTGTAATTGAAAGGAAGCATTGCAGATACATTGTCACTACAGAATTAACCTGCTGTTACCTTTGATCTCCAGCATCTAAAATGCCATGTAATATTCGGTCAAATGGGCCTCTTCCTCCAAGAGTGTCTCATTTTATTGAATAAAGCTCTGCCCCTAGCTTCAGTGTCTGTCAGCGTGTTGTTCATGTCACAACAGAAGACACACACTCAACATTTCAGGAACAGCCATCACATTCATGAATAGTCATAGTCATAGTCATACTTTATTGATTCCGGGGGAAATTCGTTTTTGTTACAGTTGCACCATAAATAATAAATAGTAATAGAACCATAAATAGTTAAATAGTAATATGTAAATTATGCCAGTAAATTATGAAATAAGTCTGGGACCAGCCTATTGGCTCAGGGTGTCTGACCCTCCAAGGGAGGAGTTGTAAAGTTTGATGGCCACAGGCAGGAATGACTTCCTATGACGCTCTGTGCTGCATCTCGGTGGAATGAGTCTCTGGCTGAATGTACTCCTGTGCCCAACCAGTCCATTATGTAGTGGATGGGAGACATTGTCCACGATGGCATGCAACTTGGACAGCATCCTCTTTTCAGACACCACCGTGAGAGAGTCCAGTTCCATCCCCACAACATCACTGGCCTTACGAATGAGTTTGTTGATTCTGTTGGTGTCTCTTACCCTCAGCCTGCTGCCCGAGCACACAACAGCAAACATGATTGCACTGGCCACCACAGACTCGTAGAACATCCTCAGCATCGTCTGGCAGATGTTAAAGGACCTCAGTCTCCTCAGGAAATAGAGACGGCTCTGACCCTTCTTGTAGACAGCCTTAGTGTTGTTTGACCATGTCCGCTATGTTTACTCTCTTTTTGCACTATTTGATTTAATCTTATATTTTTTAAATGGTAATTTACAGTTTTAATTATCATGTATTTCACTGTATTGCTGCTGCAAAGCCGCCAATTTCACGACAGATGCCGGTGATATTAAACAGGCGAGGTAATGGTCCAGCTCTCTAAAGCCCTGGTTGGACCACACTCATATTGTGTTGAAGAACAATCCCAGCCTGTCCAGTCCCTCTTCCTATCTCAAGGCCTCAGTCCCACCGACATCCTCGTGAATCGTTTTGCAGTTTGCCTCTTCTCATTAGCACCATCAGAGAGGCCGTACATTTGACATTCAGGCATGGCTTCTCCTCTCCACCGCCAGGTTTCTGAACGACCCATGAACAGTACCTCACTTCATTTACTCTAATTTATAGTCATCTTTACGTTTTGCATTGTACCACTGCCACCAAAACAAATAACTTCACGGGTCAGTGACATTAAACCTGATTCTGGTTCCAGAGATATGTACTATCGATTTGCAAGTACCTCAACCAAAATATAATGAGAAAAAGTGAGAAAGAGATATGTGCACCTTTGTTCCAGAACTTTCTGGAAGGCATTCCGAGTTTTTGTAGATTAAGGTGACAGGCGAGGTATTATCAGAGGTGAAAGGGATTTGCTTTGACAGAGATGGTACTCACCCCGGTGTCCGCAGCCCAGTGTCCGCAGCCCAGTGTCCACACCCCGGTGTCCACACCCTGGTGTCCACACCCCGGTGTCCGCACCCTGGTGTCCGCAGCCCAGTGTCCACACCCCGGTGTCCGCAGCCCAGCCTGAATCCCGTCCGGCTGGCCGCTCCCCTGTTTATCCCCATGCCTCTGTTGGTTTATCGGATCACAGATTTATTTTCCTCTAAACATGGCTGGTGATGGGGCAGAACGAAAAACAAACCGGGATAGGCAGGGACAGGAAGGTGAAGGGAGCCCACGGAGAAGTACTGCAGCGAGGGAGCTTCCCACCGTGGGAGGGGTGGTACTGAGGGAGCACCAGGAGAGGTACTACAGCGAAGGAGCTTCCCACCATGGGAGGGGTGGTACCGAGGGAGCTTCCCACCATGGGAAGGGTGGTACCGAGGGAGCTTCCCACCACGGGGAGGGTGGTACCAAAGGAGCTTCGCACCATAAGAGGGGTGGTAGCAAGGGAGCTTCCCACCATGGGAAGGGTGGTACCGAGGGAGCACCAGGAGAGGTACTACAGCGAAGGAGCTTCCCACCATGGGAGGGATGGCACTGAGGGAGCACATGGAGAAGTACTGTACTGAGGGAGCTTCGCACCATAAGAGCATACCACCACACTGCAGCGAAGGAGATTTCCACCATGGGAGGGATGGCGCTGAGGGAGCACATGGAGAAGTACTGTACCGAGGGAGCTTCGCACCATAAGAGCATACCACCACACTGCAGCGAAGGAGATTCCCACCATGGGAGGGATGGCGCTGAGGGAGTGCCTCGCTGGGGGAAAGAGGGGCAGTAATATGGTAGGGGGTGGACGTGGATAAGGGATGGTGGTGTGATTTGGGATGAAGGTGACAGGAGGAAAGTGAGGAAGATGAACAAGAGAGAGGGGAGATGGAGAGATGGAGTGGGGATGAGAAGGTGAGGAGAGATGGGGAGAGGATGGGGGGAAGGTGAGGGGAGATGGGGTGAGGATGAGGAGGGGATGGGGTGAGGATGAGGGAGAGGTGGGGTGAGGATGAGGGAGAGATGGGGTGGGGATGAGGGAGAGATGGGGTGAGGATGAGGAGGTGATGGGGTGGGGATGAGGGAGAGGTGGGGTGAGGATGAGGGAGAGATGGGGTGGGGATGAGGGGGAAGGTGAGGAGAGATGGGGTGGGGATGAGGGGGAAGGTGAGGAGAGATGGGGTGGGGATGAGGAGGTGTTGGGGTGGGGATGAGGGAGAGATGGGGTGGGGATGAGGAGGTGATGGGGTGAGGATGAGGGAGAGATGGGGTGGGGATGAGGGGGAAGGTGAGGAGAGATGGGGTGGGGATGAGGAGGTGATGGGGTGGGGATGAGGGAGAGATGGGGTGGGGATGAAGAGGTGATGGGGTGAGGATGAGGGAGAGATGGGGTGAGGATGAGGGAGAGATGGGGTGGGGATGAGGAGAGATGGGGTGGGGATGAGGAGGTGATGGGGTGGGGATGAGGAGGTGATGGGGTGAGGATGAGGGAGAGATGGGGTGGGGATGAGGAGGTGATGGGGTGGGGATGAGGGAGAGATGGGGTGGGGATGAGGAGGTGATGGGGTGAGGATGAGGAGAAGTGGGGTGAGGATAAGGGAGAGATGAGGTGGGGATGAGGGAGAGATGGGGTGGGGATGAGTGAGGGGGGTGGGGGTGAGGGAGAGATGGGGTGGGGATGAGTGAGAGGGGGTGGGGGTGAGGAGGTGATGGGGTGGGGATGAGGGAGAGATGGGGTGGGGGTGAGGAGGTGATGGGGTGAGGATAAGGGAGAGGTGGGGTGAGGATGAGGGAGAGATGGGTTGGGGGTGAGGAGGTGATGGGGTGGGGATGAGTGAGAGGGGGTGGGGGTGAGGAGGTGATGGGGTGAGGATGAGGGAGAGGTGGGGTGGGGATGAGGAGGTGATGGGGTGAGGATAAGGGAGAGGTGGGGTGAGGATGAGGGAGAGATGGGGTGAGGATGAGGGAGAGATGGGGTGGGGGTGAGGAGGTGATGGGGTGAGGATGAGGGAGAGATGGGGTGGGGATGAGGGAGAGATGGGGTGGGGATGAGTGAGAGGGGGTGGGGGTGAGGAGGTGATGGGGTGAGGATGAGGGAGAGATGGGGTGGGGATGAGGAGGTGACGGGGTGGGGATGAGGCGGAGGTGAGGGGAGGAGGGAGATGGTGATGGAGGGGAGGGAAGGGGAGGGGTTGGTATGATACGGTGGGGAGTTTGATGTGCGTTGTTTTACGGACAGACTACTGGGGAGTGAGTGGGACAGCCCAGGAGCAGAAACACTGAGGGTATAAGACTAGACGGACGTTCTTGGACCAGGGAGGTGCCAACAGACACAAGGATTGTCCCCTGGGACAGGTTGAGGGACTGAAATGGGAACAGTTTGTGTTTACGGGGAAAGAGTGTTTACAGGGATCGTGCACCAATTTTATCTGGGCTCTGACAGATATAGATGGCTCCCAGCTGTTGCTCCTCTCCTCTGAGGTCAATCTGGAGCTGGTGTTGGGAAGGGATGTATCATTTCCAGTAAAATGGGATGGTGGGGGAGGGAGAGAGGACCTGGAATGTTGGCTGTGTTACAGCTGAAATGGACAGCAGAGACACGGGGGGAGGGTGGGGGAATTGATGGTCCTCTAATAGCCTCTGGACTCAAAAACCAAATGGGAATCTTTTCCAAAACACGGCTAGGAGAGCAGCTGGGGTCAGTGAACAGACAGCCCACAGCCTGAGCAGATTAGCCAACAGCAAGGTCTTGTTTACGAACCTTAAGATTTAGGATTTAAAAGATTAGCTTTACTTGTCACAAAACATACAGAGAAATGTGTTGCTCATGTTAATGACCAACAGAGTCCAAGATGTGCTGGGAGCAGCCCACAAGGGTTACCACATATTCTGGCACCAACATATCATATCCACAATGTCCAGCAGAACAGCTCCAATAACAGCAAAACAAACCCCTGTCTCAGTCCCCCACTCACTCACACAAGCATCACCAGCAGTGGGCCTTTTATCCCTGGCCCCAGTCTCTCTGACTCACCGATATGGGGGCCCCCAACCTCCAGGCCCTGGCCTGGACTTGGAGACTCGACTTTCTGGCCTCTCCCTCCTGACTTGTTGATGTCAGTCTTCAGCTGCCGGCTTTCTAACTCCAGACGTGCTGCCTCTGAATTTCAACCTTCGGCTTTTCCCTCCAGACTTTGTCTGCCGCTGGGTATCAACTCAGCACTCGCTGGTCATGGGTACGACCTTTGGTCCTTGACCCCAGCACTCACTGTCACAGGTCTGACCTTTGGGCCTCAACCCCAGCACTTGCTGGTCACACGTTTGACCTTTGGAGCCTCAACTTCAGGCCTCGACTCCTGGTCTCACATTGACCCATGACCCCATTAACCTAAGGGAGAGGTCATTGACCCTCATGACTGCCATCCATATGGGATTGAATCACTGGTCTCCTTAGTGCCTGACCTCCAAGGTTGCTGACCTTTGAACCTTGCTAATCAGCTGCTGCACCTGTAGGTTGTCCTTAATACCCTGGCAGTTGGTTACTTCAAACATCAACACTAGCCGATCTCGCACCATTTAATGAACACTCTGCTATTTAACCAACCTTCTGTGTGCAACTTTATCCAGAAATCCAGATACACCACATCTACTGATCCCCCTTATCATGTCTCCTCAAAGGTCTTCGGTACATTCAGCAAGTGTGATTTTCCCTTCTTTAAGACCATAAAACCAGCTGTCTTGGTCTATTTGGGCCACCGCGTCTGCTCCGCCATTCCATCATGGCTAATCCTCTCAACCCCATTCTTCCGCCTTCTCCCCGTAACCTCTGACCCCTTGACTAATCACGAACACATCAACTTCCCCTTTACCTGGCCTGGCCTGGCCTCCACAGCCATCTGGTAACAAATTCCACATATTCACCACCCTCTGGCTGAAGAAATTCCTTCTCGTCTCTGTTCTAAATGGACGTCCCTCTAGTCTAAGGCTGTGCCCTCTGGTCCTAGACTCCCCCACTGTAGGAAACATCCTCTGCACATCCACTCTGTCTAGGCCTTTCAATATTTGATAGATTTCAATGAAATACCCCTTCATTTTTCTAAGTTCTAGCAAGTACAGGCCCAAAGCCATCAATCACTCCTCACATGCAAACTCTTTCCTTATGGGGATCAATGTCCTTAGTGTCCAAAAAATAGACCAGCAGATCGTGGATTACAGGAGGCATGGAGACAGGCTCGCCCCGTTTAACATCAGTGGGTCTACAGTTGAGAGGGCGAGTAGTTTCAAGTTCCTCAGTATACTCATCACTGAAGATCTCACCTGGGCTGTACTCACCAGCTATGTGGCAAGAAAAGCACCAGAGCACCAGGTGTGTAAAGGAGGCCTGGAAGGTCATCGGGGACACCAGTCACCCCAACCATAAACTGTTTCAGCTGCTTCCATCTGGCAAATGGCACCACAGCATCAAAGCCAGGACCCACAGGCTACGGGGCAGCTATTAGACTTTTAAATTCACATTGTGATGGAGTCATAACGCAAAGATTTTTACTCCCTCACGTTGTGCAAAACAGATGTAATATTTAAACAAATTCAATTCAATTTGTTCTCATGAATCTCCTCTGAACCCTCTCCAATGTCAGCACTTCTTTTCGAAGATAAGAGGCGCAGAACTGTTCACAGTTCTCCATGTGAGGCCTCACCAGTGCTTTATAAAGTCTCAGCATTACATCCTTGCTTCCATATTCTGGCAATGAAATGAATGGTAACATTGTATTTGCCTTCCTCACCACCGATTCAATGTGCAAAGTAACCTTTAGGGAATACTGTATGAGGACTCCTAAGTCCCTCTGCACCTCTGACATTTGAATTTTCTTCCCATTTAGAAAATAATCGACACCTTTGTTCCTTCTGCCAAAGTGCAGGACCATGCACTTCCCAGGACCGTATTCCATCTGCCACGTCCTAGTCCAGTCTCCTGATCTGCCTAAGTCCTTCTGCAGACTCCCTGCTTCCTCAGCACTACCTGCCCCCCAACCTATCAGAATCAGAATCAGACAACAGGAATTCTGCAGATGCTGGAAATTCAAGCAACACACATAAAAGTTGCTGGTGAACGCAGCAGGTCAGGCAGCATCTCTAGGAAGAGGTACAGTCGACGTTTCAGGCCAAGACCCTTCATCAGGACCCTGACGTCAGGTCCTGACAAAGGGTCTCGGCCTGAAACGTCGACTGCACCGCTTCCTAGAGATGCTGCCTGGCCTGCTGCGTTCAGAATCAGAATCAGGTTAATTATCACAAAATTTGTTAACTTAGCAGCAGCAGTTCATATATTCATATTGAATAGGTTCTTCATCTTCTTGTTCTTACACCCTTAACTCCTGGTGGAGTCGTCGGGGCGCTGTCATGACAGGCTTTGCACCATGTTTGGTCTGCTCATCATGCGGCCTGTCCTGGGCATCTGAAACCCAGTGGAGCCCATCCCTCTCCAGGTTTGACCGCAGCTGATTTCCTCCAACTAGGTGGCTCGCTGTGGTCATGAACACGTGGCCGTTATAGTTCATCTGAGAACCTTTCCGCCCCGGCCGGTGACTTCGTCATGGAAGTCTTCTGCCCAGTGGTGCTGTGTTAACACCACCCCCTCACGTGGTTTAGCCTGCCAGCTGAAGTGGTTTACCGGGGTGTGGCGCTTGGAGCCAACGCGTGAGAGATTCAGGAGATGGATGAGGACCGGTGATGCCCGTCCACCCTGTCCGGTAGGGAGCAGCATGCCAGACATCAAAGGTACCACCTCTATCCAGAGTCCCCTGTACCCCTATAGCCCCCTTTAGATTAAAAATGTGCAAAAACAGAAATACTGTATATTAACGTCAGCCTCTGAGACAGAGATCACACGGTTATCACAGCAGGGATCTTCACAGCTGCAGTTATATTCTCCCTTTCAAAGTGGGGATAGAAGGTGTTGAGTTCATCTTTTAGTGAAGCAGATCTTTGTATCGTCTGCAAACTTGGCTACAAAGCCATCAATTCCATCATCCAAATCATTGACATATAATGCAAACAGAAACAGCCCCAACACTGACCCCTGTAGAACACCTCTGGTCACTGGCTGCCAACCAGAAAATGCCCCCTTTATTTCCACGCTTTGCCTCCTGCCAATCAGCCAATTTTCTATCCATTCTAGTATCTTTCCTATAGTACCATGAGCTCTTATCCTGTTCAGCAGCCTCATATGTGGCACCTTGTCAAAGGCCTTCTGAAAATCCAAATAAACAACATTCACTGACTCTCCTTTGTCTATCCTGTCTGTTATTTCCTCAAAGAATTTCAACAGATTTCTCAGGCAAGATTTTTCCTTGAAGAAACCATGCTGACTTTGTCCTGTTTTATCATGTGCCTCCAAGTACCCTGAGACCTCATCCTTAATAATAGACTCCAACATCTTCCTAACCACTGAGGTCAGACTAACTGGTCTATAATATCCTTTCTTTTGCCTCTTTTCCTTTGTCATGTACCCCGTGACGGGTGAAAGAACCAGCAGAAATGGAAAACAGCTTGGAGTCTGGTATTGCTGTTAATGAATGGTATTTATTAGTAACTACGCAATACAGTAATATAAATGTAGATAAATCAAACAGGTTAGCAATGATTATATATATAAGTAAGTATGGAAACATATGAAAACCAAGCTTATTCGAGTCTAGAGGTAAACAGATAGTCTTACGATGATAAATAAAGTTCAGTTCAGTTCGTGGTATTGAGTTGAGTAGTGATGGAGAGAGAGGGAGAGATTTGAGTCTTCAGGTGAGCTGACGCTGTCGATCTTCCCGTTGTCCTCTGAAATCTTTTAGAAGTCACCGACTGTGACCACAACAAAGGGGACCGTTCTTCTGTGGTGGAATTAACAACCCAGGCAAGGGTTGGACACACGAATAACTCCCCACCGGTCACACCCTTTTCACACTGCAAGAGCCACTGATCGATCCTCCAAAATCCACCTTTTCTGCCGACACAACAAAGCTCATTCAGTGTCCAAAACCACGTGTCTCAGGTCTATCATCTGACCTTCTATTTATCTCCCCGTGCTGAATACCAACTGTCTCTCAAACAGCTCCTCCCCTCTCTGTCTGTAAGAACTTACAAGCAGGCAGCGTCCTTGTAGAAATGTAAACATGCTGTGAGCAGTCTTCGCCTCTCTCTCTTTTTAACAAGGTGTTTGTGTTGGGCACTCTCTCTCTCTCTTTACAAAAACACAGTCATAGGGGTAATTCAGGACCCCATCACGCCTTCTTGAAGAGTGCAGTGACATTTGCAATTTTCCAGTTCTCCAGAACCATGCCGGAATCTAGTGATTCTCAAAAGTTCATTACTAACGCCTCCACAATCTCTTCAGCCACCTCTTTCAGAACCCTGGGGTGTACACCACCTGGTCCAGGTGACTCATCTACCTTCAGACTTTTTAGTTTCCCAAGTACCTTCTCCTCAGTAATAGCAACTCCACTCACATCCGCCCCACGACCATAAGACATAGGAGCAGAATTAGACCATTTGGCCCACTGAGTCTGCTCCACCATTTAATCATGGTTGATCCATTTTTTTCTCTCAGCCCCAATTTCCTGCCTTTCCCCCTCATATTCTTTTATGCCCTGACCAATCAAGAATCTATCAAACTCTGCCTTAAATATACCTAAAGACTTGGCCTTCACAGCTGCTGGTGGCAATGAATTCCACAGATTCAATACTCTCTGGCTAAAGAAATTCCTCATCTTCATTATAAAAGGACACCCTCCCCCCATTATTCTGAGGCTATATCCTCCGGTTTTAGACAGTCCCACTATAGGAAGCATCCTCTCCATATCCACTCTAACAAGGCCTTTCAACATTTGATAGGCTTCAATTAGGTCCCCCCTCATTCTTCTAAATTCTATTCAATAGAGGCCAGAGCCATCAAACATTCTTCATATGACAAGCCGTTTAATCCTGGAATCATTTTCATGAACCTCCTTTGAACCCTCTCCTGTTTCTGCACTTCCTTTCTGAGATAAGGGGCTCAAAACTGCTCACAGTACTCCAAGTAAGGTTTCACCAGTGATTTATAAAGTCTCAACATTACAATCTAGCTTTTATATTCTCGTCCTCTTGAAATGAATGCTAACGTCGCAACTGCCTTCCTCTCCACAGACTCAACCTGCAAATTAACCTTTAGGGAATCCCACACAAGGACTTCCAAATACCTTTGTGCCTCAGATTTTTTTATATTTTCTGTCCATAGAAACATAGAAAACCCACAGCACAATACAGGCCCTTTGGCCCACAAAGTTGTGCCAAACATGTCCCTACTTTAGAAATTACTAGGCTCACCCATAGCCCTCTATTTTTCTAAGCTCCATGTACCTATCCAAAAGTCTCTTAAAAGATCCTATTGTATCTGTGCACCACCGTTGCTGGCAGCCCATTCCACGCACTCACCATTCTCTGAGTAAAAAACTTACCCCTGACATCTCCTCTGTACTGAGTCCCCAGCACCTTAAACCTGTGTCCTCTTGTGGCCACCATTTCAGCCCCGGGAAAAGGCCTCTGACTATCCACACGATCAATGCCTCTCATCATCTTATACACCTCTATCAGGTCACCTCTCATCCTCCGTCGCTCCAAGGAGAAAAGTCTGGGCTTTTGACACTTTCAAATTCCTGGCATTCTGTTAATGCCTTTCACAGTGAACACTAACGCAAAATACTTAATCATTTCTTCTGTCTTTTCCTTGTCCGCTATCACTACCCCTCCAGCGTCATTGTCCAGTGGACCAATATCCACTCCACCTCTCTTTTGCTTTTTATGTATCTGAGAAAACTTCTTGTATCCTCTGTTGGCTAGATTACTGTAGAATCAGAATCAGGTTCTCGGGAAAACTCATCTTATTTCATCTTCCTTCTCCTAATGGCTTTTTACTTAAGTGCTTCCCAATCCTCTAACTTCACTAATTTGTGCCCTCTCTTTGGCGATTATGCTGTATTTGACCTCTTGCTAGCTTTGGTTGTATCGTCCTCTCTTTAGAATACTTCTTCATTTTTGGGATGTATCTGTCCTGCACCTTCCGAATTGCTCCCAGAAACTCCAGCCATTGCAGTTCTACCATCAACCCTGCTAGGGTCCCCTTCGAGTCAACTTTGGCCATCTCCTCCCTCAGGCCTCTGTACGCCACTATAATACTGACACATCTGTCTTTATCTTCTCCTTCTGAAACTGTTCCTTGTTCCATGCTGACTCTGCCCAACCCTGTCATCCTTTCTAAGGTGTCTGGTAATTACACCCCACATTTCGCATGCCAGCGGCTCTGCCATCACTGATATCAGTGGTGGTTGGTCTTCCTAGTTCTTCTCTCTCTCCTTTCTTTGACAGTTACCTCCATCCATGAACATCTAAACTTAGACAGATTGCTGATGATACAAAGAGAGGTGGAAGGGCAGGTAGTGCTGAAGAAGAAGAGAGTTTGCAGAAGGACTTAGACAGATTGGGAGAATGGGGAAAGAAGTTGCAGATGGAATGCAGTGTAGGGACGTGTTTGATTGTGCACTTTGGTAGAAGGAATAAAAGCCCAGACTTTTTCTAAATGGCGAGAAAATTCAAAAATCAGAGTCGCAAAGGGTCTTGGGAGTCCTTGGGCAGAATTCCCTAAAGGTTAATTTGCAGGTTAAGTTGGAGGTGAGAAGGGCAAATGCAATGTTAGTATTCATTTCAAGAGGACTAGGATATAAAAGCAAGGATGTGACGCTGAGGTTTATAGGGCACGGGTCAGATGTCACTTGGGGTATTGTGAGTAGTTCTGAGCCCTTCATCTCAGAGGAGATGTGCTGGCATTGGAGAGGGTTAAGAGAAAATTCACGAGAATGAGTCTGAGAATGAAAGGGTTAACAAACATTACCATACAGAGGAAAACAATAATAAATAAATAATACTGAAAACAGGAGCTGCAGAGTGAGTCCATACTGCAGGTTGTGGAATCAGTTCAGACTAAAGGGGCGTGAAGTTATCCACACTCCCTCATGAGACTGATGGTTGGATGGTACCACCAGTTCCGGAACCTGGTGGGGTGAGTCCTGAGATTCCTCTACCTCTTCCTGATGGCCTGGGTGGTGGGAGTCCTGGATGAACTATGCTCCTTTCTTGTGGCAGTGCTCCTTGCAACTGTGGGGAGGGCATTGCCTGTGATTGGCTAATACATGACTTTCTGGAGTCTTAAAGACCTCCCCATTGTTAAGCACATCTACACAGAGCGCAGTCGTGAGAAAGCAGCATCCATTATCAATGACTCCCACCGCTCAGGCCATGCCCTCTTCTCGGTGCTGCCATCAGGCAAGAGGTACAGGAGCTTCAAGATCCACACCACCAGGTTCAGGAACAGTTATTACCCTCAACCATCAGCAGGGAGGTACAGGAGCCTCAGGACCCACACCACCAGGTTCAGGAACAGTTATTATCCTCAACCATCAGGCAGGAGGTACAGGAGCTTCAGGACCCACACCACCAGGTTCAGGAACAGTTATTATCCTCAACCATCAGGCAGGAGGTACAGGAGCCTCAGGACCCACACCGCCAGGTTCAGGAGCAGTTATTACCCTCAACAATCAGGCAGGTGATACAGGAGCCTCAGGACCCACACCACCAGGATCAGGAATAGTTATTACCCCATAAACATCAGCAGGTGGTACAGGAGCCTAGGAGCCACACCACCAGGTTCAGGAACAGTGAATACATCTCAGCCATCAGGAAGGAGGTACAGGAGCCTCAGGACCCACACCACCAGGTTCAGGAACAGTGATTACATCTCAACCATCAGGCAGGACGTACAGGAGCCTCAGGACCCACACCACCAGGCTCAGGAACAGTTATTACCCCTCAACCATCAGGCAGGAGGTACACGAGCCTCAGGGCTCACAACAACAAGATCAGAAACAGTTATTACCCCTCGACCATCAAGCAGGAGGTACAGGAACATAAGGACCCACACCACCAGGTTCAGGAACTGTTATTACCCCTCGACCATCAGACAGGAGGTACAGGAGCCTCAGGACCTACACCACCAGGTTCAGGAACTGTTATTACCCCTCAACCATCAGACAGCAGGTACAGGAGCCACAGGACCCACACCACCAGGTTCAGGAACAGTTATTACCCCTCAACCATCAGGCAGGAGGTACAGGAGCCTCAGGTCCCACACCACCAAGTTCACGAACTGTTATTACCCCTCAACCATCAGGCAGGAGGTACAGGAGCCTCAGGACCCACACCACCAGGTTCAGGAACAGTTAATACCCCTCAACCATCAGGTAGGAGGTACAGATGCCTCAGGACCCACACCACCAGGTTCAGGAACTATTATTACCCCTCAACCATCAGGCAGGAGGTACAGGAGCCTCAGGACCCACACCACCAGGTTCAGGAACAATTATTGACCCTCAACCATCAGGCAGGAGGTACAGGAGCCTCAGGACCCACAACACCTGGTTCAGGAACAGTTATTACCCCTCGACCATCAGGCAGGAGGTACAGGAGCCAAGGACCCACACCACCAGGTTCAAGAACAGTTATTACCCCTCGACCATCAGGCAGCAGTTACAGGAGCCTCAGGACCCACACCACCAGGTTCAGGAACGGTTATTACTCCTCCACCATCAGGCAGGAGGTAC
This sequence comes from Mobula birostris, assembly GCF_030028105.1. Lineage (NCBI taxonomy): Eukaryota > Metazoa > Chordata > Chondrichthyes > Myliobatiformes > Myliobatidae > Mobula > Mobula birostris. The sequence continues at coordinate 50,622 of NW_027274358.1, read as the reverse complement.
AGGAGCCTCAGGGCTCACAACAACTGGTTCAGGAACATATATTACCCCTCGACAATCAAGCAGGAGGTACAGGAGCCTCAGGACCCACACCACCAGGTTCAGGAAAAGTTATTACCCTCAACAATCAGGCAGGTGATACAGGAGACTCAAGATCCACACCACCAGGATCAGGAACAGTTATTACCCCATAACCATCAGCAGGAGGAACAGGAGCCTCAGGACCCACACCACCAGGCTCAGGAACAGTTATTACCCCTCAACCATCAGGCAGGAGGTACACGAGCCTCAGGGCTCACAACAACAAGATCAGAAACAGTTATTACTCCTCGACCATCAGGCAGGAGGTACAGGAGCCTCAGGACCCACACCACCAGGTTCAGGAACCGTTATTACCCCTCGACCATCAGGCAGGAGATACAGGAGCCTCAGGACCCAAAGCACCAGGTTCAGGAACAGTTATAACCCCTCAACCATCAGGCAGGAGGTACAGGAGCCTCAGGACCCACACCACCAGGTTCAGGAACTGTTATTACCCCTCAACAATCAGACAGGAGGTACAGGAGCCTCAGGTTCCACACCACCAGGTTCACGAACTGTTATTACCCCTCGACCATCAGACAGGATGTACAGGAGCTCCAGGACGCACACCACCAGGTTCAGGAATTGTTATTACCCGTCGACCATCAGGCAGGAGGTACAGGAGCCTCAGGACCCACACCACCAGGTTCAGCAACTGTTATTACCCCTCAACAATCAGACAGGAGGTGCAGGAGCCTCAGGTCCCACACCACCAGGTTCAGGAACAGTTATTACCCCTCAACCATCAGGCAGGAGGTACACGAGCCTCAGGGCTCACAACAACAAGATCAGAAACAGTTATTACTCCTCGACCATCAGGCAGCAGGTACAGGAACCTAAGGACCCACACCACCAGGTTCAGGAATTGTTATTACCCCTCAACCATCAGGCAGGAGGTACAGGAACCTCAGGTCCCACACCACCAGGTTCACGAACTGTTATTACCCCTCGACCATCAGACAGGAGGAACAGGAGCCTCAGGTCCCACACCACCAGGTTCAGGAAATGTTATTACCCCTCAACAATCAGACAGGAGGTGCAGGAGCCTCAGGTCCCACACCACCAGGTTCAGGAACAGTTATTACCCCTCAACCATCAGACAGGAGGTACAGGACCCTCAGGACCTACACCACCAGGTTCAGGAACTGTTATTACCCCTCGACCATCAGGCAGGAGGTACAGGAGCCTCAGGACCCACACCACCAGGTTCATGAACAGTTATTACCCCTCAACCATCAGGCAGGAGGTACAGGAGCCTCAGGACCGACACCACCAACTTCAGGAACAGTTATTACCCCTCAACAATCAGACAGGAGGTGCAGGAGCCTCAGGTCCCACACCACCAGGTTCAGGAACAGTTATTACCCCTCAACCATCAGGCAGGAGGTACAGGAGCCTCAGGTCCCACACCACCAGGTTCACGAACTGTTATTACCCCTTGACCATCAGACAGGAGGTACAGGAGCTTCAGGACCCACACCACCAGGTTCAGGAACTGTTATTACCCCTCGACCATCAGAGCAGGACGTACAGGAGCCTCAGGTCCCACACCACCAGGTTCAGGAACAGTTATTACCCCTCAACCATCAGGCAGGAGGTACAGGAGCCTCAGGTCCCACACCACCAGGTTCAGGAACAGTTATTACCCCTCAACAATCAGACAGGAGGTGCAGGAGCCTCAGGTCCCACACCACCATGTTCAGGAACGGTTATTACTCCTCCACCATCAGGCAGGAGGTACAGGTGCCTCAGGGCTCACAACAACTGGTTCAGGAACATATATTACCCCTCGACAATCAAGCAGGAGGTACAGGAGCCTCAGGACCCACACCACCAGGTTCAGGAACAGTTATTACCCTCAACAATCAGGCAGGTGATACAGGAGACTCAAGACCCACACCACCAGGATCAGGAACAGTTATTACCCCATAACCATCAGCAGGAGGAACAGGAGCCTCAGGACCCACACCACCAGGCTCAGGAACAGTTATTACCCCTCAACCATCAGGCAGGAGGTACAGGAGCCTCAGGACCCAAAGCACCAGGTTCAGGAACAGTTATAACCCCTCAACCATCAGGCAGGAGGTACAGGAGCCTCAGGTCCCACACCACCAGGTTCAGGAACAGTTATTACCCCTCAACCATCAGGCAGGAGGTACAGGAGCCTCAGGACCCACACCACCAGGTTCACGAACTGTTATTACCCCTCGACCATCAGGCAGGAGATACAGGAGCCTCAGGACCCAAAGCACCAGGTTCAGGAACAGTTATAACCCCTCAACCATCAGGCAGGAGGTACAGGAGCCTCAGGTCCCACACCACCAGGTTCAGGAACAGTTATTACCCCTCAACCATCAGGCAGGAGGTACAGGAGCCTCAGGTCCCACACCACCAAGTTCTCGAACTGTTATTACCCCTCGACCATCAGGCAGGAGGTACAGGAGCCTCAGGACCCACACCACCAGGTTCAGGAACTGTTATTACCCCTCAACAATCAGACAGGAGGTACAGGAGCCTCAGGTTCCACACCACCAGGTTCACGAACTGTTATTACCCCTCGACCATCAGACAGGATGTACAGGAGCTCCAGGACGCACACCACCAGGTTCAGGAACTGTTATTACCCGTCGACCATCAGGCAGGAGGTACAGGAGCCTCAGGACCCACACCACCAGGTTCAGCAACTGTTATTACCCCTCAACAATCAGACAGGAGGTGCAGGAGCCTCAGGTCCCACACCACCAGGTTCAGGAACAGTTATTACCCCTCAACCATCAGGCAGGAGGTACAGGAGCCTCAGGTCCCACACCACCAGGTTCACGAACTGTTATTACCCCTCGACCATCAGACAGGAGGTACAGGAGCTTCAGGACCCACACCACCCGGTTCAGGAACTGTTATTACCCCTCAAACATCAGGCAGGAGGTACAGGAGACTCAGGTCCCACACCACCAGGTTCAGGAACAGTTATTACCCCTGAAACATCAGACAGGAGGTACAGGAGCCTCAGGACCCACACCACCAGGTTCAGGAACTGTTATTACCCCTCAACCATCAGACAGCAGGTACAGGAGCCACAGGACCCACACCACCAGGTTCAGGAACAGTTATTACCCCTCAACCATCAGGCAGGAGGTACAGGAGCCTCAGGTCCCACACCACCAAGTTCACGAACTGTTATTACCCCTCAACCATCAGGCAGGAGGTACAGGAGCCTCAGGACCCACACCACCAGGTTCAGGAACAGTTAATACCCCTCAACCATCAGGTAGGAGGTACAGATGCCTCAGGACCCACACCACCAGGTTCAGGAACTATTATTACCCCTCAACCATCAGGCAGGAGGTACAGGAGCCTCAGGACCCACACCACCAGGTTCAGGAACAATTATTGACCCTCAACCATCAGGCAGGAGGTACAGGAGCCTCAGGACCCACAACACCTGGTTCAGGAACAGTTATTACCCCTCGACCATCAGGCAGGAGGTACAGGAGCCAAGGACCCACACCACCAGGTTCAAGAACAGTTATTACCCCTCGACCATCAGGCAGCAGTTACAGGAGCCTCAGGACCCACACCACCAGGTTCAGGAACGGTTATTACTCCTCCACCATCAGGCAGGAGGTACAGGAGCCTCAGGGCTCACAACAACTGGTTCAGGAACATATATTACCCCTCGACAATCAAGCAGGAGGTACAGGAGCCTCAGGACCCACACCACCAGGTTCAGGAAAAGTTATTACCCTCAACAATCAGGCAGGTGATACAGGAGACTCAAGATCCACACCACCAGGATCAGGAACAGTTATTACCCCAAAACCATCAGCAGGAGGAACAGGAGCCTCAGGACCCACACCACCAGGCTCAGGAACAGTTATTACCCCTCAACCATCAGGCAGGAGGTACACGAGCCTCAGGGCTCACAACAACAAGATCAGAAACAGTTATTACTCCTCGACCATCAGGCAGGAGGTACAGGAGCCTCAGGACCCACACCACCAGGTTCAGGAACCGTTATTACCCCTCGACCATCAGGCAGGAGATACAGGAGCCTCAGGACCCAAAGCACCAGGTTCAGGAACAGTTATAACCCCTCAACCATCAGGCAGGAGGTACAGGAGCCTCAGGACCCACACCACCAGGTTCAGGAACTGTTATTACCCCTCAACAATCAGACAGGAGGTACAGGAGCCTCAGGTTCCACACCACCAGGTTCACGAACTGTTATTACCCCTCGACCATCAGACAGGATGTACAGGAGCTCCAGGACGCACACCACCAGGTTCAGGAATTGTTATTACCCGTCGACCATCAGGCAGGAGGTACAGGAGCCTCAGGACCCACACCACCAGGTTCAGCAACTGTTATTACCCCTCAACAATCAGACAGGAGGTGCAGGAGCCTCAGGTCCCACACCACCAGGTTCAGGAACAGTTATTACCCCTCAACCATCAGGCAGGAGGTACACGAGCCTCAGGGCTCACAACAACAAGATCAGAAACAGTTATTACTCCTCGACCATCAGGCAGCAGGTACAGGAACCTAAGGACCCACACCACCAGGTTCAGGAATTGTTATTACCCCTCAACCATCAGGCAGGAGGTACAGGAACCTCAGGTCCCACACCACCAGGTTCACGAACTGTTATTACCCCTCGACCATCAGACAGGAGGAACAGGAGCCTCAGGTCCCACACCACCAGGTTCAGGAAATGTTATTACCCCTCAACAATCAGACAGGAGGTGCAGGAGCCTCAGGTCCCACACCACCAGGTTCAGGAACAGTTATTACCCCTCAACCATCAGACAGGAGGTACAGGACCCTCAGGACCTACACCACCAGGTTCAGGAACTGTTATTACCCCTCGACCATCAGGCAGGAGGTACAGGAGCCTCAGGACCCACACCACCAGGTTCAGGAACAGTTATTACCCCTCAACCATCAGGCAGGAGGTACAGGAGCCTCAGGACCGACACCACCAGCTTCAGGAACAGTTATTACCCCTCAACAATCAGACAGGAGGTGCAGGAGCCTCAGGTCCCACACCACCAGGTTCAGGAACAGTTATTACCCCTCAACCATCAGGCAGGAGGTACAGGAGCCTCAGGTCCCACACCACCAGGTTCACGAACTGTTATTACCCCTTGACCATCAGACAGGAGGTACAGGAGCTTCAGGACCCACACCACCAGGTTCAGGAACTGTTATTACCCCTCGACCATCAGAGCAGGACGTACAGGAGCCTCAGGTCCCACACCACCAGGTTCAGGAACAGTTATTACCCCTCAACCATCAGGCAGGAGGTACAGGAGCCTCAGGTCCCACACCACCAGGTTCAGGAACAGTTATTACCCCTCAACAATCAGACAGGAGGTGCAGGAGCCTCAGGTCCCACACCACCAGGTTCAGGAACGGTTATTACTCCTCCACCATCAGGCAGGAGGTACAGGTGCCTCAGGGCTCACAACAACTGGTTCAGGAACATATATTACCCCTCGACAATCAAGCAGGAGGTACAGGAGCCTCAGGACCCACACCACCAGGTTCAGGAACAGTTATTACCCTCAACAATCAGGCAGGTGATACAGGAGACTCAAGACCCACACCACCAGGATCAGGAACAGTTATTACCCCATAACCATCAGCAGGAGGAACAGGAGCCTCAGGACCCACACCACCAGGCTCAGGAACAGTTATTACCCCTCAACCATCAGGCAGGAGGTACAGGAGCCTCAGGACCCAAAGCACCAGGTTCAGGAACAGTTATAACCCCTCAACCATCAGGCAGGAGGTACAGGAGCCTCAGGTCCCACACAGCAGGTTCAGGAACAGTTATTACCCCTCAACCATCAGGCAGGAGGTACAGGAGCCTCAGGACCCACACCACCAGGTTCACGAACTGTTATTACCCCTCGACCATCAGGCAGGAGATACAGGAGCCTCAGGACCCAAAGCACCAGGTTCAGGAACAGTTATAACCTCTCAACCATCAGGCAGGAGGTACAGGAGCCTCAGGTCCCACACCACCAGGTTCAGGAACAGTTATTACCCCTCAACCATCAGGCAGGAGGTACAGGAGCCTCAGGACCCACACCACCAGGTTCAGGAACTGTTATTACCCCTCAACAATCAGACAGGAGGTACAGGAGCCTCAGGTTCCACACCACCAGGTTCACGAACTGTTATTACCCCTCGACCATCAGACAGGATGTACAGGAGCTCCAGGACGCACACCACCAGGTTCAGGAACTGTTATTACCCGTCGACCATCAGGCAGGAGGTACAGGAGCCTCAGGACCCACACCACCAGGTTCAGCAACTGTTATTACCCCTCAACAATCAGACAGGAGGTGCAGGAGCCTCAGGTCCCACACCACCAGGTTCAGGAACAGTTATTACCCCTCAACCATCAGGCAGGAGGTACAGGAGCCTCAGGTCCCACACCACCAGGTTCACGAACAGTTATTACCCCTCGACCATCAGACAGGAGGTACAGGAGCTTCAGGACCCACACCACCCGGTTCAGGAACTGTTATTACCCCTCAAACATCAGGCAGGAGGTACAGGAGACTCAGGTCCCACACCACCAGGTTCAGGAACAGTTATTACCCCTGAAACATCAGACAGGAGGTACAGGAGCCTCAGGACCCACACCACCAGGTTCAGGAACTGTTATTACCTCTCGACCATCAGGCAGGAGGTACAGGAGCCTCAGGTCCCACACCACCAGGTTCAGGAACAGTTATTACCCCTCAACCATCAGGCAGGAGGTACAGAAGTCTCAGAACCCACACCGCCAGGTTCAGGAACAGTTATTACTCCTCGACCATCAGGCAGGAGGTACAGGAGCCTCAGGACCCACACCACTAGGTTCAGGAACTGTTATTACCCCTCGACCATCAGGCAGGAGGTACAGGAGCCTCAGGACCCACACCACCCGGTTCAGTAACAGTTATTACCCCTCGAACATCAGGCAGCAGTTACAGGAGCCTCAGGACCCACAGCACCAGGTTCTGGAACAGTTATTACCCCATAAACATCAGCAGGTGGTACAGGAGCCTCAGGACACTCACCAGCAGGTTCAGGAACAGTTATTACACCTCAACCATCAGGCAGGAGGAACAGGAGCCTCAGGACCCACACCACCAGGCTCAGGAACAGTTATTACCCGTCAACCATCAGGCAGGAGGTACACGAGCCTCAGGGCTCACAACAACAAGATCAGAAACAGTTATTACTCCTCGACCATCAGGCAGCAGGTACAGGAACCTAAGGACCCACACCACCAGGTTCAGGAATTGTTATTACCCCTCAACCATCAGGCAGGAGGTACAGGAGCCTCAGGTCCCACACCACCAGGTTCACGAACTGTTATTACCCCTCGACCATCAGACAGGAGGAACAGGAGCCTCAGATCCCACACCACCAGGTTCAGGAACTGTTATTACCCCTCAACAATCAGACAGGAGGTGCAGGAGCCTCAGGTCCCACACCACCAGCTTCAGGAACAGTTATTACCCCTCAACCATCAGACAGGAGGTACCGGAGCTTCAGGACCCACACAACCAGGTTCAGGAACTGTTATTACCCCTCGACCATCAGGCAGGAGGTACAGGAGCCTCAGGACCCACACCACCAGGTTCACGAACAGTTATTACCCCTCAACATTCAGGCAGGAGGTACAGGAGCCTCAGGACCGACACCACCAGCTTCAGGAACAGTTATTACCCCTCAACAATCAGACAGGAGGTGCAGGAGCCTCAGGTCCCACACCACCAGGTTCAGGAACAGTTATTACCCCTCAACCATCAGGCAGGAGGTACAGGAGCCTCAGGTCCCACACCACCAGATTCACGAACTGTTATTACCCCTCGACCATCAGACAGGAGGTACAGGAGCTTCAGGACCCACACCACCAGGTTCAGGAACTGTTATTACCCCTCGACCATCAGAGCAGGACGTACAGGAGCCTCAGGTCCCCACACCACCAGGTTCAGGAACAGTTATTACCCCTCAACCATCAGGCAGGAGGTACAGGAGCCTCAGGTCCCACACCATCAGGTTCAGGAACAGTTATTACCCCTCAACAATCAGACAGGAGGTGCAGGAGCCTCAGGTCCCACACCACCAGGTTCAGGAACAGTTATTACCCCTCAACAATCAGACAGGAGGTGCAGGAGCCTCAGGTCCCACACCACCAGGTTCAGGAACGGTTATTACTCCTCCACCATCAGGCAGGAGGTACAGGTGCCTCAGGGCTCACAACAACTGGTTCAGGAACATATATTACCCCTCGAAAATCAAGCAGGAGGTACAGGAGCCTCAGGAGCCACACCACCAGGTTCAGGAACAGTTATTACCCTCAACAATCAGGCAGGTGATACAGGAGACTCAAGACCCACACCACCAGGATCAGGAACAGTTATTACCCCATAACCATCAGCAGGAGGAACAGGAGCCTCAGGACCCACACCACAAGGCTCAGGAACAGTTATTACCCCTCAACCATCAGGCAGGAGGTACAGGAGCCTCAGGACCCAAAGCACCAGGTTCAGGAACAGTTATAACCCCTCAACCATCAGGCAGGAGGTACAGGAGCCTCAGGTCCCACACCACCAGGTTCAGGAACAGTTATTACCCCTCAACCATCAGGCAGGAGGTACAGGAGCCTCAGGACCCACACCACCAGGTTCACGAACTGTTATTACCCCTCGACCATCAGGCAGGAGATACAGGAGCCTCAGGACCCAAAGCACCAGGTTCAGGAACAGTTATAACCCCTCAACCATCAGGCAGGAGGTACAGGAGCCTCAGGTCCCACACCACCAGGTTCAGGAACAGTTATTACCCCTCAACCATCAGGCAGGAGGTACAGGAGCCTCAGGTCCCACACCACCAAGTTCTCGAACTGTTATTACCCCTCGACCATCAGGCAGGAGGTACAGGAGCCTCAGGACCCACACCACCAGGTTCAGGAACTGTTATTACCCCTCAACAATCAGACAGGAGGTACAGGAGCCTCAGGTTCCACACCACCAGGTTCACGAACTGTTATTACCCCTCGACCATCAGACAGGATGTACAGGAGCTCCAGGACGCACACCACCAGGTTCAGGAACTGTTATTACCCGTCGACCATCAGGCAGGAGGTACAGGAGCCTCAGGACCCACACCACCAGGTTCAGCAACTGTTATTACCCCTCAACAATCAGACAGGAGGTGCAGGAGCCTCAGGTCCCACACCACCAGGTTCAGGAACAGTTATTACCCCTCAACCATCAGGCAGGAGGTACAGGAGCCTCAGGTCCCACACCACCAGGTTCACGAACTGTTATTACCCCTCGACCATCAGACAGGAGGTACAGGAGCTTCAGGACCCACACCACCCGGTTCAGGAACTGTTATGACCCCTCAAACATCAGGCAGGAGGTACAGGAGACTCAGGTCCCACACCACCAGGTTCAGGAACAGTTATTACCCCTCAACCATCAGGCAGGAGGTACAGGAGCCTCAGGTCCCACACCACCAAGTTCACGAACTGTTATTACCCCTCAACCATCAGGCAGGAGGTACAGGAGCCTCAGGACCCACACCCACACAGGTTCAGGAACAGTTAATACCCCTCAACCATCAGGTAGGAGGTACAGATGCCTCAGGACCCACACCACCAGGTTCAGGAACTATTATTACCCCTCAACCATCAGGCAGGAGGTACAGGAGCCTCAGGACCCACACCACCAGGTTCAGGAACAATTATTGACCCTCAACCATCAGGCAGGAGGTACAGGAGCCTCAGGACCCACAACACCTGGTTCAGGAACAGTTATTACCCCTCGACCATCAGGCAGGAGGTACAGGAGCCAAGGACCCACACCACCAGGTTCAAGAACAGTTATTACCCCTCGACCATCAGGCAGCAGTTACAGGAGCCTCAGGACCCACACCACCAGGTTCAGGAACGGTTATTACTCCTCCACCATCAGGCAGGAGGTACAGGAGCCTCAGGGCTCACAACAACTGGTTCAGGAACATATATTACCCCTCGACAATCAAGCAGGAGGTACAGGAGCCTCAGGACCCACACCACCAGGTTCAGGAAAAGTTATTACCCTCAACAATCAGGCAGGTGATACAGGAGACTCAAGATCCACACCACCAGGATCAGGAACAGTTATTACCCCAAAACCATCAGCAGGAGGAACAGGAGCCTCAGGACCCACACCACCAGGCTCAGGAACAGTTATTACCCCTCAACCATCAGGCAGGAGGTACACGAGCCTCAGGGCTCACAACAACAAGATCAGAAACAGTTATTACTCCTCGACCATCAGGCAGGAGGTACAGGAGCCTCAGGACCCACACCACCAGGTTCAGGAACCGTTATTACCCCTCGACCATCAGGCAGGAGATACAGGAGCCTCAGGACCCAAAGCACCAGGTTCAGGAACAGTTATAAACCCTCAACCATCAGGCAGGAGGTACAGGAGCCTCAGGACCCACACCACCAGGTTCAGGAACTGTTATTACCCCTCAACAATCAGACAGGAGGTACAGGAGCCTCAGGTTCCACACCACCAGGTTCACGAACTGTTATTACCCCTCGACCATCAGACAGGATGTACAGGAGCTCCAGGACGCACACCACCAGGTTCAGGAATTGTTATTACCCGTCGACCATCAGGCAGGAGGTACAGGAGCCTCAGGACCCACACCACCAGGTTCAGCAACTGTTATTACCCCTCAACAATCAGACAGGAGGTGCAGGAGCCTCAGGTCCCACACCACCAGGTTCAGGAACAGTTATTACCCCTCAACCATCAGGCAGGAGGTACACGAGCCTCAGGGCTCACAACAACAAGATCAGAAACAGTTATTACTCCTCGACCATCAGGCAGCAGGTACAGGAACCTAAGGACCCACACCACCAGGTTCAGGAATTGTTATTACCCCTCAACCATCAGGCAGGAGGTACAGGAACCTCAGGTCCCACACCACCAGGTTCACGAACTGTTATTACCCCTCGACCATCAGACAGGAGGAACAGGAGCCTCAGGTCCCACACCACCAGGTTCAGGAAATGTTATTACCCCTCAACAATCAGACAGGAGGTGCAGGAGCCTCAGGTCCCACACCACCAGGTTCAGGAACAGTTATTACCCCTCAACCATCAGACAGGAGGTACAGGACCCTCAGGACCTACACCAACAGGTTCAGGAACTGTTATTACCCCTCGACCATCAGGCAGGAGGTACAGGAGCCTCAGGACCCACACCACCAGGTTCAGGAACAGTTATTACCCCTCAACCATCAGGCAGGAGGTACAGGAGCCTCAGGACCGACACCACCAGCTTCAGGAACAGTTATTACCCCTCAACAATCAGACAGGAGGTGCAGGAGCCTCAGGTCCCACACCACCAGGTTCAGGAACAGTTATTACCCCTCAACCATCAGGCAGGAGGTACAGGAGCCTCAGGTCCCACACCACCAGGTTCACGAACTGTTATTACCCCTTGACCATCAGACAGGAGGTACAGGAGCTTCAGGACCCACACCACCAGGTTCAGGAACTGTTATTACCCCTCGACCATCAGAGCAGGACGTACAGGAGCCTCAGGTCCCACACCACCAGGTTCAGGAACAGTTATTACCCCTCAACCATCAGGCAGGAGGTACAGGAGCCTCAGGTCCCACACCACCAGGTTCAGGAACAGTTATTACCCCTCAACAATCAGACAGGAGGTGCAGGAGCCTCAGGTCCCACACCACCAGGTTCAGGAACGGTTATTACTCCTCCACCATCAGGCAGGAGGTACAGGTGCCTCAGGGCTCACAACAACTGGTTCAGGAACATATATTACCCCTCGACAATCAAGCAGGAGGTACAGGAGCCTCAGGACCCACACCACCAGGTTCAGGAACAGTTATTACCCTCAACAATCAGGCAGGTGATACAGGAGACTCAAGACCCACACCACCAGGATCAGGAACAGTTATTACCCCATAACCATCAGCAGGAGGAACAGGAGCCTCAGGACCCACACCACCAGGCTCAGGAACAGTTATTACCCCTCAACCATCAGGCAGGAGGTACAGGAGCCTCAGGACCCAAAGCACCAGGTTCAGGAACAGTTATAACCCCTCAACCATCAGGCAGGAGGTACAGGAGCCTCAGGTCCCACACCAGCAGGTTCAGGAACAGTTATTACCCCTCAACCATCAGGCAGGAGGTACAGGAGCCTCAGGACCCACACCACCAGGTTCACGAACTGTTATTACCCCTCGACCATCAGGCAGGAGATACAGGAGCCTCAGGACCCAAAGCACCAGGTTCAGGAACAGTTATAACCTCTCAACCATCAGGCAGGAGGTACAGGAGCCTCAGGTCCCACACCACCAGGTTCAGGAACAGTTATTACCCCTGAACCATCAGGCAGGAGGTACAGGAGCCTCAGGACCCACACCACCAGGTTCAGGAACTGTTATTACCCCTCAACAATCAGACAGGAGGTACAGGAGCCTCAGGTTCCACACCACCAGGTTCACGAACTGTTATTACCCCTCGACCATCAGACAGGATGTACAGGAGCTCCAGGACGCACACCACCAGGTTCAGGAACTGTTATTACCCCTCAAACATCAGGCAGGAGGTACAGGAGCCTCAGGACCCACACCACCAGGTTCAGCAACTGTTATTACCCCTCAACAATCAGACAGGAGGTGCAGGAGCCTCAGGTCCCACACCACCAGGTTCAGGAACAGTTATTACCCCTCAACCATCAGGCAGGAGGTACAGGAGCCTCAGGTCCCACACCACCAGGTTCACGAACTGTTATTACCCCTCGACCATCAGACAGGAGGTACAGGAGCTTCAGGACCCACACCACCCGGTTCAGGAACTGTTATTACCCCTCAAACATCAGGCAGGAGGTACAGGAGACTCAGGTCCCACACCACCAGGTTCAGGAACAGTTATTACCCCTGAAACATCAGACAGGAGGTACAGGAGCCTCAGGACCCACACCACCAGGTTCAGGAACTGTTATTACCTCTCGACCATCAGGCAGGAGGTACAGGAGCCTCAGGTCCCACACCACCAGGTTCAGGAACAGTTATTACCCCTCAACCATCAGGCAGGAGGTACAGAAGTCTCAGAACCCACACCGCCAGGTTCAGGAACAGTTATTACCCCTCGACCATCAGGCAGGAGGTACAGGAGCCTCAGGACCCACACCACTAGGTTCAGGAACTGTTATTACCCCTCGACCATCAGGCAGGAGGTACAGGAGCCTCAGGACCCACACCACCCGGTTCAGTAACAGTTATTACCCCTCGAACATCAGGCAGCAGTTACAGGAGCCTCAGGACCCACAGCACCAGGTTCTGGAACAGTTATTACCCCATAAACATCAGCAGGTGGTACAGGAGCCTCAGGACACTCACCAGCAGGTTCAGGAACAGTTATTACACCTCAACCATCAGGCAGGAGGAACAGGAGCCTCAGGACCCACACCACCAGGCTCAGGAACAGTTATTACCCGTCAACCATCAGGCAGGAGGTACACGAGCCTCAGGGCTCACAACAACAAGATCAGAAACAGTTATTACTCCTCGACCATCAGGCAGCAGGTACAGGAACCTAAGGACCCACACCACCAGGTTCAGGAATTGTTATTACCCCTCAACCATCAGGCAGGAGGTACAGGAGCCTCAGGTCCCACACCACCAGGTTCACGAACTGTTATTACCCCTCGACCATCAGACAGGAGGAACAGGAGCCTCAGGTCCCACACCACCAGGTTCAGGAACTGTTATTACCCCTCAACAATCAGACAGGAGGTGCAGGAGCCTCAGGTCCCACACCACCAGCTTCAGGAACAGTTATTACCCCTCAACCATCAGACAGGAGGTACCGGAGCTTCAGGACCCACACAACCAGGTTCAGGAACTGTTATTACCCCTCGACCATCAGGCAGGAGGTACAGGAGCCTCAGGACCCACACCACCAGGTTCACGAACAGTTATTACCCCTCAACATTCAGGCAGGAGGTACAGGAGCCTCAGGACCGACACCACCAGCTTCAGGAACAGTTATTACCCCTCAACAATCAGACAGGAGGTGCAGGAGCCTCAGGTCCCACACCACCAGGTTCAGGAACAGTTATTACCCCTCAACCATCAGGCAGGAGGTACAGGAGCCTCAGGTCCCACACCACCAGATTCACGAACTGTTATTACCCCTCGACCATCAGACAGGAGGTACAGGAGCTTCAGGACCCACACCACCAGGTTCAGGAACTGTTATTACCCCTCGACCATCAGAGCAGGACGTACAGGAGCCTCAGGTCCCACACCACCAGGTTCAGGAACAGTTATTACCCCTCAACCATCAGGCAGGAGGTACAGGAGCCTCAGGTCCCACACCATCAGGTTCAGGAACAGTTATTACCCCTCAACAATCAGACAGGAGGTGCAGGAGCCTCAGGTCCCACACCACCAGGTTCAGGAACAGTTATTACCCCTCAACAATCAGACAGGAGGTGCAGGAGCCTCAGGTCCCACACCACCAGGTTCAGGAACGGTTATTACTCCTCCACCATCAGGCAGGAGGTACAGGTGCCTCAGGGCTCACAACAACTGGTTCAGGAACATATATTACCCCTCGAAAATCAAGCAGGAGGTACAGGAGCCTCAGGAGCCACACCACCAGGTTCAGGAACAGTTATTACCCTCAACAATCAGGCAGGTGATACAGGAGACTCAAGACCCACACCACCAGGATCAGGAACAGTTATTACCCCATAACCATCAGCAGGAGGAACAGGAGCCTCAGGACCCACACCACAAGGCTCAGGAACAGTTATTACCCCTCAACCATCAGGCAGGAGGTACACGAGCCTCAGGGCTCACAACAACAAGATCAGAAACAGTTATTACTCCTCGACCATCAGGCAGGAGGTACAGGAGCCTCAGGACCCACACCACCAAGTTCAGGACCTGTTATTACCCCTCAACAATCAGACAGGAGGTACAGGAGCCTAAGGACCCATACCACTAGGTACAGCAACTGTTATTACCCCTCAATCATCAGGCTGGAGGTAAAGGAGCCTCAGGACCCACACCACCAGGTTCAGGAACTGTTATTACACCTCAACCATCAGGCAGGAGGAACAGGAGCCTCAGGACCCACACCACCAGGCTCAGGAACAGTTATTACCCCTCAACCATCAGGCAGGAGGTACACGAGCCTCAGGGCTCACAACAACAAGATCAGAAACAGTTATTACCCCTCGACCATCAAGCAGGAGCTACAGGAACCTAAGGACCCACACCACCAGGTTCAGGAACTGTTATTACCCCTCGACCATCAGGCAGGAGGTACAGGAGCCTCAGGACCCACACCACCAGGTTCAGGAACTGTTATTACCCCTCAACCATCAGACAGGAGGTACAGGATCCTCAGGTTCCACACCACCAGGTTCAGGAACAGTTATTACCCCTGAACCATCAGGCAGGAGGTACAGGAGCCTCAGGTCCCACACCACCAGGTTCACGAACTGTTATTACCCCTCGACCATCAGACAGGAGGTACAGGAGCTTCAGGACCCACACCAACAGGTTCAGGAACTGTTATTACCCCTCAACCATCAGGCAGGAGGTACAGGAGACTCAGGTCCCACACCACCAGGTTCAGGAACAGTTATTACCCCTGAAACATCAGACAGCAGGTACAGGAGCCTCAGGACCCACACCACCAGGTTCAGGAACAGTTATTACCCCTCGACCATCTGGCAGGAGTTACAGCAGCCTCAGGACCCACACCACCACGTTCAGAAATGGTTATTACCCCTCCACCATCAATCAGGAGGTACAGGAGCCTCTGGACCCACACCACCAGGTTCAGGAACTGTTATTACCCTGAACCATCAGGCAGCAGGTACAGGAGCCTCAGGATCCACACCACCAGGTTCAGGAACAGTTATTACTTCTCAACCATCAGGCAGGAGGTAAAGGAGCCTCAGGACCCAGACCACCAGGTTCAGGAACAGTTATTACCCCTCAACCATCAGGCAGGAAGTACAGGAGCCTCAGGAACCACACCAACAGGTTCAGTAACTGTTATTACCCCTCAACCATCAGACAGGATGTACAGGAACCTCAGGACCCACACCACCAGGTTCAGAAACAGGTATTACCCCATAACCATCAGGCAGGAGGCACAGGAGCCTCAGGACCCACACCACCAGTTTCAGGAGCAGTTATTACCCCTCGCCCATCACTCAGGAGGTACAGGAGCCTCAGGACCCACACCACCATGTTGAGGAACAGTTATTGCCCTCAACCATCAAACAGGAGGTACAGGAGCCTCAGGACCCACACCACCAAGTTCAGGATCAGTTATTATCCCTTAACCTTCAGGCAGGAGGTACAGGAGCCTCAGGATCCACACCACCAGGTTCAGGAACAGTTATTACCCCTCAGCCATCAGAGCAGGACGTACAGGAGCCTCAGGACCCACACCACCAGGTTCAGAAACAGGTACTATCCGATAACCATCAGGCAGGAGGCACAGGAGCCTCAGGACCCACACCACCACGTTCAGGAACAGTGATTGCCCCTCGGCCATCAGGCAGGAGGTACAGGAGCCTCAGGACCCATACCACCAGGTTCGGGAACAGTTATTACCCCTCAACCATCAGGTAGGAGGTACGGGTGCCTCAGGACCCACACAACCAGGTTCAGGAACTGTTATTACCCCTGAACCATCAGGCAGGAGGTAAAGGAGCCTCAGGACCCACACTGCCAGGTTCAGGAGCAGTTATTACCCCTCGCCCATCACTCAGGAGGTACAGGAGCCTCAGGACCCACACCACCATGTTGAGGAACAGTTATTGCCCTCAACCATCAAACCGGAGGTACAGGAGCCTCAGGACCCACACCACTAGGTTCAGGAACAGTTATTACCCCTCAACCATCAGGCAGGAAGTACAGGACCCTCAGGACCCACACCACCAGGTTCAGGAACTGTTATTACCTATCGACCATTAGGCAGGAGTTACAGGAGCCTCAGGACCCACACCACCAGGTTCAGAAACAGGTATTACCCCATAACCATCAGGCAGGAGGCACAGGAGCCTCAGGACCCACACCACCAGGTTCAGGAACAGTTATTACACCTCAACCATCACGCAGGAGGAACAGGAGCCTCAGGACCCACACCACCAGGCTCAGGAACAGTTATTACCCCTCAACCATCAGGCAGGAGGTACCCGAGCCTCAGGGCTCACAACAACAAGATCAGAAACAGTTATTACCCCTCGACCATCAAGCAGGAGGTACAGGAACATAAGGAGCCACACCACCAGGTTCAGGAACTGTTATTACCCCTCGACCATCAGACAGGAGGTACAGGAGCTTCAGGACCCACACCAACAGGTTCAGGAACTGTTATTACCCCTCAACCATCAGGCAGGAGGTACAGGAGACTCAGGTCCCACACCACCAGGTTCAGGAACAGTTATTACCCCTGAAACATCAGACAGCAGGTACAGGAGCCTCAGGACCCACACCACCAGGTTCAGGAACAGTTATTACCCCTCGACCATCTGGCAGGAGTTACAGCAGCCTCAGGACCCACACCACCACGTTCAGAAATGGTTATTACCCCTCCACCATCAATCAGGAGGTACAGGAGCCTCTGGACCCACACCACCAGGTTCAGGAACTGTTATTACCCTGAACCATCAGGCAGCAGGTACAGGAGCCTCAGGATCCACACCACCAGGTTCAGGAACAGTTATTACTTCTCAACCATCAGGCAGGAGGTAAAGGAGCCTCAGGACCCAGACCACCAGGTTCAGGAACAGTTATTACCCCTCAACCATCAGGCAGGAAGTACAGGAGCCTCAGGAACCACACCAACAGGTTCAGTAACTGTTATTACCCCTCAACCATCAGACAGGATGTACAGGAACCTCAGGACCCACTCCACCAGGTTCAGAAACAGGTATTACCCCATAACCATCAGGCAGGAGGCACAGGAGCCTCAGGACCCACACCACCAGTTTCAGGAGCAGTTATTACCCCTCGCCCATCACTCAGGAGGTACAGGAGCCTCAGGACCCACACCACCATGTTGAGGAACAGTTATTGCCCTCAACCATCAAACAGGAGGTACAGGAGCCTCAGGACCCACACCACCAAGTTCAGGATCAGTTATTATCCCTTAACCTTCAGGCAGGAGGTACAGGAGCCTCAGGATCCACACCACCAGGTTCAGGAACAGTTATTACCCCTCAGCCATCAGAGCAGGACGTACAGGAGCCTCAGGACCCACACCACCAGGTTCAGAAACAGGTACTACCCGATAACCATCAGGCAGGAGGCACAGGAGCCTCAGGACCCACACCACCACGTTCAGGAACAGTGATTGCCCCTCGGCCATCAGGCAGGAGGTACAGGAGCCTCAGGACCCATACCACCAGGTTCGGGAACAGTTATTACCCCTCAACCATCAGGTAGGAGGTACGGGTGCCTCAGGACCCACACAACCAGGTTCAGGAACTGTTATTACCCCTGAACCATCAGGCAGGAGGTAAAGGAGCCTCAGGACCCACACTGCCAGGTTCAGGAGCAGTTATTACCCCTCGCCCATCACTCAGGAGGTACAGGAGCCTCAGGTCCCACACCACCATGTTGAGGAACAGTTATTGCCCTCAACCATCAAACAGGAGGTACAGGAGCCTCAGGACCCACACCACTAGGTTCAGGAACAGTTATTACCCCTCAACCATCAGGCAGGAGGTACAGGACCCTCAGGACCCACACCACCAGGTTCAGGAACTGTTATTACCTATCGACCATTAGGCAGGAGTTACAGGAGCCTCAGGATCCACACCACCAGGTTCAGAAACAGGTATTACCCCATAACCATCAGGCAGGAGGCACAGGAGCCTCAGGACCCACACCACCAGGTTCAGGAACAGTTATTACCCCTCAACAATCAGACAGGAGGTGCAGGAGCCTCAGGTCCCACACCACCAGGTTCAGGAACGGTTATTACTCCTCCACCATCAGGCAGGAGGTACAGGTGCCTCAGGGCTCACAACAACTGGTTCAGGAACATATATTACCCCTCGACAATCAAGCAGGAGGTACAGGAGCCTCAGGACCCACACCACCAGGTTCAGGAACAGTTATTACCCTCAACAATCAGGCAGGTGATACAGGAGACTCAAGACCCACACCACCAGGATCAGGAACAGTTATTACCCCATAACCATCAGCAGGAGGAACAGGAGCCTCAGGACCCACACCACCAAGCTCAGGAACAGTTATTACCCCTCAACCATCAGGCAGGAGGTACAGGAGCCTCAGGACCCAAAGCACCAGGTTCAGGAACAGTTATAACCCCTCAACCATCAGGCAGGAGGTACAGGAGCCTCAGGTCCCACACCACCAGGTTCAGGAACAGTTATTACCCCTCAACCATCAGGCAGGAGGTACAGGAGCCTCAGGACCCACACCACCAGGTTCACGAACTGTTATTACCCCTCGACCATCAGGTAGGAGATACAGGAGCCTCAGGACCCAAAGCACCAGGTTCAGGAACAGTTATAACCCCTCAACCATCAGGCAGGAGGTACAGGAGCCTCAGGTCCCACACCACCAGGTTCAGGAACAGTTATTACCCCTCAACCATCAGGCAGGAGGTACAGGAGCCTCAGGTCCCACACCACCAAGTTCTCGAACTGTTATTACCCCTCGACCATCAGGCAGGAGGTACAGGAGCCTCAGGACCCACACCACCAGGTTCAGGAACTGTTATTACCCCTCAACAATCAGACAGGAGGTACAGGAGCCTCAGGTTCCACACCACCAGGTTCACGAACTGTTATTACCCCTCGACCATCAGACAGGATGTACAGGAGCTCCAGGACGCACACCACCAGGTTCAGGAACTGTTATTACCCGTCGACCATCAGGCAGGAGGTACAGGAGCCTCAGGACCCACACCACCAGGTTCAGCAACTGTTATTACCCCTCAACAATCAGACAGGAGGTGCAGGAGCCTCAGGTCCCACACCACCAGGTTCAGGAACAGTTATTACCCCTCAACCATCAGGCAGGAGGTACAGGAGCCTCAGGTCCCACACCACCAGGTTCACGAACTGTTATTACTCCTCGACCATCAGACAGGAGGTACAGGAGCTTCAGGACCCACACCACCCGGTTCAGGAACTGTTATTACCCCTCAAACATCAGGCAGGAGGTACAGGAGACTCAGGTCCCACACCACCAGGTTCAGGAACAGTTATTACCCCTGAAACATCAGACAGGAGGTACAGGAGCCTCAGGACCCACACCACCAGGTTCAGGAACTGTTATTACCTCTCGACCATCAGGCAGGAGGTACAGGAGCCTCAGGTCCCACACCACCAGGTTCAGGAACAGTTATTACCCCTCAACCATCAGGCAGGAGGTACAGAAGTCTCAGAACCCACACCGCCAGGTTCAGGAACAGTTATTACCCCTCGACCATCAGGCAGGAGGTACAGGAGCCTCAGGACCCACACCAAGAGGTTCAGGAACTGTTATTACCCCTCGACCATCAGGCAGGAGGTACAGGAGCCTCAGGACCCACACCACCCGGTTCAGTAACAGTTATTACCCCTCGAACATCAGGCAGCAGTTACAGGAGCCTCAGGACCCACAGCACCAGGTTCTGGAACAGTTATTACCCCATAAACATCAGCAGGTGGTACAGGAGCCTCAGGACACTCACCAGCAGGTTCAGGAACAGTTATTACACCTCAACCATCAGGCAGGAGGAACAGGAGCCTCAGGACCCACACCACCAGGCTCAGGAACAGTTATTACCCGTCAACCATCAGGCAGGAGGTACACGAGCCTCAGGGCTCACAACAACAAGATCAGAAACAGTTATTACTCCTCGACCATCAGGCAGCAGGTACAGGAACCTAAGGACCCACACCACCAGGTTCAGGAATTGTTATTACCCCTCAACCATCAGGCAGGAGGTACAGGAGCCTCAGGTCCCACACCACCAGGTTCACGAACTGTTATTACCCCTCGACCATCAGACAGGAGGAACAGGAGCCTCAGGTCCCACACCACCAGGTTCAGGAACTGTTATTACCCCTCAACAATCAGACAGGAGGTGCAGGAGCCTCAGGTCCCACACCACCAGGTTCAGGAACAGTTATTACCCCTCGACCATCAGACAGGAGGTACCGGAGCTTCAGGACCCACACCACCAGGTTCAGGAACTGTTATTACCCCTCGACCATCAGGCAGGAGGTACAGGAGCCTCAGGACCCACACCACCAGGTTCAGGAACAGTTATTACCCCTCAACCATCAGGCAGGAGGTACAGGAGCCTCAGGACCGACACCACCAGCTTCAGGAACAGTTATTACCCCTCAACAATCAGACAGGAGGTGCAGGAGCCTCAGGTCCCACACCACCAGGTTCAGGAATAGTTATTACCCCTCAACCATCAGGCAGGAGGTACAGGAGCCTCAGGTCCCACACCACCAGATTCACGAACTGTTATTACCCCTCGACCATCAGACAGGAGGTACAGGAGCTTCAGGACCCACACCACCAGGTTCAAGAACTGTTATTACCCCTCGACCATCAGAGCAGGACGTACAGGAGCCTCAGGTCCCACACCACCAGGTTCAGGAACAGTTATTACCCCTCAACAATCAGACAGGAGGTGCAGGAGCCTCAGGTCCCACACCACCAGGTTCAGGAACAGTTATTACCCCTCAACAATCAGACAGGAGGTGCAGGAGCCTCAGGTCCCACACCACCAGGTTCAGGAACGGTTATTACTCCTCCACCATCAGGCAGGAGGTACAGGTGCCTCAGGGCTCACAACAACTGGTTCAGGAACATATATTACCCCTCGACAATCAAGCAGGAGGTACAGGAGCCTCAGGAGCCACACCACCAGGTTCAGGAACAGTTATTACCCTCAACAATCAGGCAGGTGATACAGGAGACTCAAGACCCACACCACCAGGATCAGGAACAGTTATTACCCCATAACCATCAGCAGGAGGAACAGGAGCCTCAGGACCCACACCACAAGGCTCAGGAACAGTTATTACCCCTCAACCATCAGGCAGGAGGTACACGAGCCTCAGGGCTCACAACAACAAGATCAGAAACAGTTATTACTCCTCGACCATCAGGCAGGAGGTACAGGAGCCTCAGGACCCACACCACCAAGTTCAGGAACTGTTATTACCCCTCAACAATCAGACAGGAGGTACAGGAGCCTCTGGACCCACACCACCAGGTTCAGGAACTGTTATTACCCTGAACCATCAGGCAGCAGGTACAGGAGCCTCAGGATCCACACCACCAGGTTCAGGAACAGTTATTACTTCTCAACCATCAGGCAGGAGGTAAAGGAGCCTCAGGACCCAGACCACCAGGTTCAGGAACAGTTATTACCCCTCAACCATCAGGCAGGAAGTACAGGAGCCTCAGGAACCACACCAACAGGTTCAGTAACTGTTATTACCCCTCAACCATCAGACAGGATGTACAGGAACCTCAGGACCCACTCCACCAGGTTCAGAAACAGGTATTACCCCATAACCATCAGGCAGGAGGCACAGGAGCCTCAGGACCCACACCACCAGTTTCAGGAGCAGTTATTACCCCTCGCCCATCACTCAGGAGGTACAGGAGCCTCAGGACCCACACCACCATGTTGAGGAACAGTTATTGCCCTCAACCATCAAACAGGAGGTACAGGAGCCTCAGGTCCCACACCACCAGGTTCAGGAACAGTTATTACCCCTCAACAATCAGACAGGAGGTGCAGGAGCCTCAGGTCCCACACCACCAGGTTCAGGAACAGTTATTACCCCTCAACCATCAGGCAGGAGGTACAGGAGCCTCAGGTCCCACACCACCAGATTCACGAACTGTTATTACCCCTCGACCATCAGGAAGGAGGTACAGGAGCTTCAGGACCCACACCACCAGGTTCAGGAACTGTTATTACCCCTCGACCATCAGAGCAGGACGTACAGGAGCCTCAGGTCCCACACCACCAGGTTCAGGAACAGTTATTACCCCTCAACCATCAGGCAGGAGGTACAGGAGCCTCAGGTCCCACACCATCAGGTTCAGGAACAGTTATTACCCCTCAACAATCAGACAGGAGGTGCAGGAGCCTCAGGTCCCACACCACCAGGTTCAGGAACAGTAATTACCCCTCAACAATCAGACAGGAGGTGCAGGAGCCTCAGGTCCCACACCACCAGGTTCAGGAACGGTTATTACCCCTCAACAATCAGACAGGAGGTACAGGAGCCTAAGGACCCATACCACTAGGTTGAGCAACTGTTATTACCCCTCAATCATCAGGCCGGAGGTAAAGGAGCCTCAGGACCCACACCACCAGGTTCAGGAACTGTTATTACACCTCAACCATCAGGCAGGAGGAACAGGAGCCTCAGGACCCACACCACCAGGCTCAGGAACAGTTATTACCCCTCAACCATCAGGCAGGAGGTACACGAGCCTCAGGGCTCACAACAACAAGATCAGAAACAGTTATTACCCCTCGACCATCAAGCAGGAGCTACAGGAACCTAAGGACCCACACCACCAGGTTCAGGAACTGTTATTACCCCTCGACCATCAGGCAGGAGGTACAGGAGCCTCAGGACCCACACCACCAGGTTCAGGAACTGTTATTACCCCTCAACCATCAGACAGGAGGTACAGGATCCTCAGGTCCCACACCACCAGGTTCAGGAACAGTTATTACCCCTGAACCATCAGGCAGGAGGTACAGGAGCCTCAGGTCCCACACCACCAGGTTCAGGAACTGTTATTACCCCTCAACCATCAGGCAGGAGGTACAGGAGACTCAGGTCCCACACCACCAGGTTCAGGAACAGTTATTACCCCTGAAACATCAGACAGCAGGTACAGGAGCCTCAGGACCCACACCACCAGGTTCAGGAACAGTTATTACCCCTCGACCATCTGGCAGGAGTTACAGCAGCCTCAGGACCCACACCACCACGTTCAGAAATGGTTATTACCCCTCCACCATCAATCAGGAGGTACAGGAGCCTCTGGACCCACACCACCAGGTTCAGGAACTGTTATTACCCTGAACCATCAGGCAGCAGGTACAGGAGCCTCAGGATCCACACCACCAGGTTCAGGAACAGTTATTACTTCTCAACCATCAGGCAGGAGGTAAAGGAGCCTCAGGACCCAGACCACCAGGTTCAGGAACAGTTATTACCCCTCAACCATCAGGCAGGAAGTACAGGAGCCTCAGGAACCACACCAACAGGTTCAGTAACTGTTATTACCCCTCAACCATCAGACAGGATGTACAGGAACCTCAGGACCCATTCCACCAGGTTCAGAAACAGGTATTACCCCATAACCATCAGGCAGGAGGCACAGGAGCCTCAGGACCCACACCACCAGTTTCAGGAGCAGTTATTACCCCTCGCCCATCACTCAGGAGGTACAGGAGCCTCAGGACCCACACCACCATGTTGAGGAACAGTTATTGCCCTCAACCATCAAACAGGAGGTACAGGAGCCTCAGGACCCACACCACCAAGTTCAGGATCAGTTATTATCCCTTAACCTTCAGGCAGGAGGTACAGGAGCCTCAGGATCCACACCACCAGGTTCAGGAACAGTTATTACCCCTCAGCCATCAGAGCAGGACGTACAGGAGCCTCAGGACCCACACCACCAGGTTCAGAAACAGGTACTACCCGATAACCATCAGGCAGGAGGCACAGGACCCTCAGGACCCACACCAACACGTTCAGGAACAGTGATTGCCCCTCGGCCATCAGGCAGGAGGTACAGGAGCCTCAGGACCCATACCACCAGGTTCGGGAACAGTTATTACCCCTCAACCATCAGGTAGGAGGTACGGGTGCCTCAGGACCCACACAACCAGGTTCAGGAACTGTTATTACCCCTGAACCATCAGGCAGGAGGTAAAGGAGCCTCAGGACCCACACTGCCAGGTTCAGGAGCAGTTATTACCCCTCGCCCATCACTCAGGAGGTACAGGAGCCTCAGGACCCACACCACCATGTTGAGGAACAGTTATTGCCCTCAACCATCAAACAGGAGGTACAGGAGCCTCAGGACCCACACCACTAGGTTCAGGAACAGTTATTACCCCTCAACCATCAGGCAGGAGGTACAGGACCCTCAGGACCCACACCACCAGGTTCAGGAACTGTTATTACCTATCGACCATTAGGCAGGAGTTACAGGAGCCTCAGGACCCACACCACCAGGTTCAGAAACAGGTATTACCCCATAACCATCAGGCAGGAGGCACAGGAGCCTCAGGACCCACACCACCAGGTTCAGGAACAGTTATTACACCTCAACCATCACGCAGGAGGAACAGGAGCCTCAGGACCCACACCACCAGGCTCAGGAACAGTTATTACCCCTCAACCATCAGGCAGGAGGTACCCGAGCCTCAGGGCTCACAACAACAAGATCAGAAACAGTTATTACCCCTCGACCATCAAGCAGGAGGTACAGGAACCTAAGGAGCCACACCACCAGGTTCAGGAACTGTTATTACCCCTCGACCATCAGACAGGAGGTACAGGAGCTTCAGGACCCACACCAACAGGTTCAGGAACTGTTATTACCCCTCAACCATCAGGCAGGAGGTACAGGAGACTCAGGTCCCACACCACCAGGTTCAGGAACAGTTATTACCCCTGAAACATCAGACAGCAGGTACAGGAGCCTCAGGACCCACACCACCAGGTTCAGGAACAGTTATTACCCCTCGACCATCTGGCAGGAGTTACAGCAGCCTCAGGACCCACACCACCACGTTCAGAAATGGTTATTACCCCTCCACCATCAATCAGGAGGTACAGGAGCCTCTGGACCCACACCACCAGGTTCAGGAACTGTTATTACCCTGAACCATCAGGCAGCAGGTACAGGAGCCTCAGGATCCACACCACCAGGTTCAGGAACAGTTATTACTTCTCAACCATCAGGCAGGAGGTAAAGGAGCCTCAGGACCCAGACCACCAGGTTCAGGAACAGTTATTACCCCTCAACCATCAGGCAGGAAGTACAGGAGCCTCAGGAACCACACCAACAGGTTCAGTAACTGTTATTACCCCTCAACCATCAGACAGGATGTACAGGAACCTCAGGACCCACTCCACCAGGTTCAGAAACAGGTATTACCCCATAACCATCAGGCAGGAGGCACAGGAGCCTCAGGACCCACACCACCAGTTTCAGGAGCAGTTATTACCCCTCGCCCATCACTCAGGAGGTACAGGAGCCTCAGGACCCACACCACCATGTTGAGGAACAGTTCTTGCCCTCAACCATCAAACAGGAGGTACAGGAGCCTCAGGTCCCACACCACCAGGTTCAGGAACAGTTATTACCCCTCAACAATCAGACAGGAGGTGCAGGAGCCTCAGGTCCCACACCACCAGGTTCAGGAACAGTTATTACCCCTCAACCATCAGGCAGGAGGTACAGGAGCCTCAGGTCCCACACCACCAGATTCACGAACTGTTATTACCCCTCGACCATCAGACAGGAGGTACAGGAGCTTCAGGACCCACACCACCAGGTTCAGGAACTGTTATTACCCCTCGACCATCAGAGCAGGACGTACAGGAGCCTCAGGTCCCACACCACCAGGTTCAGGAACAGTTATTACCCCTCAACAATCAGACAGGAGGTGCAGGAGCCTCAGGTCCCACACCACCAGGTTCAGGAACAGTTATTACCCCTCAACAATCAGACAGGAGGTGCAGGAGCCTCAGGTCCCACACCACCAGGTTCAGGAACGGTTATTACTCCTCCACCATCAGGCAGGAGGTACAGGTGCCTCAGGGCTCACAACAACTGGTTCAGGAACATATATTACCCCTCGACAATCAAGCAGGAGGTACAGGAGCCTCAGGAGCCACACCACCAGGTTCAGGAACAGTTATTACCCTCAACAATCAGGCAGGTGATACAGGAGACTCAAGACCCACACCACCAGGATCAGGAACAGTTATTACCCCATAACCATCAGCAGGAGGAACAGGAGCCTCAGGACCCACACCACAAGGCTCAGGAACAGTTATTACCCCTCAACCATCAGGCAGGAGGTACACGAGCCTCAGGGCTCACAACAACAAGATCAGAAACAGTTATTACTCCTCGACCATCAGGCAGGAGGTACAGGAGCCTCAGGACCCACACCACCAAGTTCAGGAACTGTTATTACCCCTCAACAATCAGACAGGAGGTACAGGAGCCTTTGGACCCACACCACCAGGTTCAGGAACTGTTATTACCCTGAACCATCAGGCAGCAGGTACAGGAGCCTCAGGATCCACACCACCAGGTTCAGGAACAGTTATTACTTCTCAACCATCAGGCAGGAGGTAAAGGAGCCTCAGGACCCAGACCACCAGGTTCAGGAACAGTTATTACCCCTCAACCATCAGGCAGGAAGTACAGGAGCCTCAGGAACCACACCAACAGGTTCAGTAACTGTTATTACCCCTCAACCATCAGACAGGATGTACAGGAACCTCAGGACCCACTCCACCAGGTTCAGAAACAGGTATTACCCCATAACCATCAGGCAGGAGGCACAGGAGCCTCAGGACCCACACCACCAGTTTCAGGAGCAGTTATTACCCCTCGCCCATCACTCAGGAGGTACAGGAGCCTCAGGACCCACACCACCATGTTGAGGAACAGTTATTGCCCTCAACCATCAAACAGGAGGTACAGGAGCCTCAGGTCCCACACCACCAGGTTCAGGAACAGTTATTACCCCTCAACAATCAGACAGGAGGTGCAGGAGCCTCAGGTCCCACACCACCAGGTTCAGGAACAGTTATTACCCCTCAACCATCAGGCAGGAGGTACAGGAGCCTCAGGTCCCACACCACCAGATTCACGAACTGTTATTACCCCTCGACCATCAGACAGGAGGTACAGGAGCTTCAGGACCCACACCACCAGGTTCAGGAACTGTTATTACCCCTCGACCATCAGAGCAGGACGTACAGGAGCCTCAGGTCCCACACCACCAGGTTCAGGAACAGTTATTACCCCTCAACCATCAGGCAGGAGGTACAGGAGCCTCAGGTCCCACACCATCAGGTTCAGGAACAGTTATTACCCCTCAACAATCAGACAGGAGGTGCAGGAGCCTCAGGTCCCACACCACCAGGTTCAGGAACAGTAATTACCCCTCAACAATCAG
This sequence comes from Mobula birostris, assembly GCF_030028105.1. Taxonomy (NCBI): domain Eukaryota; kingdom Metazoa; phylum Chordata; class Chondrichthyes; order Myliobatiformes; family Myliobatidae; genus Mobula; species Mobula birostris. The sequence continues at coordinate 22,241 of NW_027274358.1, read as the reverse complement.
ACAGGAGGTGCAGGAGCCTCAGGTCCCACACCACCAGGTTCAGGAACGGTTATTACCCCTCAACAATCAGACAGGAGGTACAGGAGCCTAAGGACCCATACCACTAGGTTCAGCAACTGTTATTACCCCTCAATCATCAGGACGGAGGTAAAGGAGCCTCAGGACCCACACCACCAGGTTCAGGAACTGTTATTACACCTCAACCATCAGGCAGGAGGAACAGGAGCCTCAGGACCCACACCACCAGGCTCAGGAACAGTTATTACCCCTCAACCATCAGGCAGGAGGTACACGAGCCTCAGGGCTCACAACAACAAGATCAGAAACAGTTATTACCCCTCGACCATCAAGCAGGAGCTACAGGAACCTAAGGACCCACACCACCAGGTTCAGGAACTGTTATTACCCCTCGACCATCAGGCAGGAGGTACAGGAGCCTCAGGACCCACACCACCAGGTTCAGGAACTGTTATTACCCCTCAACCATCAGACAGGAGGTACAGGATCCTCAGGTCCCACACCACCAGGTTCAGGAACAGTTATTACCCCTGAACCATCAGGCAGGAGGTACAGGAGCCTCAGGTCCCACACCACCAGGTTCAGGAACTGTTATTACCCCTCAACCATCAGGCAGGAGGTACAGGAGACTCAGGTCCCACACCACCAGGTTCAGGAACAGTTATTACCCCTGAAACATCAGACAGCAGGTACAGGAGCCTCAGGACCCACACCACCAGGTTCAGGAACAGTTATTACCCCTCGACCATCTGGCAGGAGTTACAGCAGCCTCAGGACCCACACCACCACGTTCAGAAATGGTTATTACCCCTCCACCATCAATCAGGAGGTACAGGAGCCTCTGGACCCACACCACCAGGTTCAGGAACTGTTATTACCCTGAACCATCAGGCAGCAGGTACAGGAGCCTCAGGATCCACACCACCAGGTTCAGGAACAGTTATTACTTCTCAACCATCAGGCAGGAGGTAAAGGAGCCTCAGGACCCAGACCACCAGGTTCAGGAACAGTTATTACCCCTCAACCATCAGGCAGGAAGTACAGGAGCCTCAGGAACCACACCAACAGGTTCAGTAACTGTTATTACCCCTCAACCATCAGACAGGATGTACAGGAACCTCAGGACCCATTCCACCAGGTTCAGAAACAGGTATTACCCCATAACCATCAGGCAGGAGGCACAGGAGCCTCAGGACCCACACCACCAGTTTCAGGAGCAGTTATTACCCCTCGCCCATCACTCAGGAGGTACAGGAGCCTCAGGACCCACACCACCATGTTGAGGAACAGTTATTGCCCTCAACCATCAAACAGGAGGTACAGGAGCCTCAGGACCCCACACCACCAAGTTCAGGATCAGTTATTATCCTTTAACCTTCAGGCAGGAGGTACAGGAGCCTCAGGATCCACACCACCAGGTTCAGGAACAGTTATTACTCCTCAGCCATCAGAGCAGGACGTACAGGAGCCTCAGGACCCACACCACCAGGTTCAGAAACAGGTACTACCCGATAACCATCAGGCAGGAGGCACAGGACCCTCAGGACCCACACCAACACGTTCAGGAACAGTGATTGCCCCTCGGCCATCAGGCAGGAGGTACAGGAGCCTCAGGACCCATACCACCAGGTTCGGGAACAGTTATTACCCCTCAACCATCAGGTAGGAGGTACGGGTGCCTCAGGACCCACACAACCAGGTTCAGGAACTGTTATTACCCCCTGAACCATCAGGCAGGAGGTAAAGGAGCCTCAGGACCCACACTGCCAGGTTCAGGAGCAGTTATTACCCCTCGCCCATCACTCAGGAGGTACAGGAGCCTCAGGACCCACACCACCATGTTGAGGAACAGTTATTGCCCTCAACCATCAAACAGGAGGTACAGGAGCCTCAGGACCCACACCACTAGGTTCAGGAACAGTTATTACCCCTCAACCATCAGGCAGGAGGTACAGGACCCTCAGGACCCACACCACCAGGTTCAGGAACTGTTATTACCTATCGACCATTAGGCAGGAGTTACAGGAGCCTCAGGACCCACACCACCAGGTTCAGAACCAGGTATTACCCCATAACCCATCAGGCAGGAGGCACAGGAGCCTCAGGACCCACACCACCAGGTTCAGGAACAGTTATTACACCTCAACCATCACGCAGGAGGAACAGGAGCCTCAGGACCCACACCACTAGGCTCAGGAACAGTTATTACCCCTCAACCATCAGGCAGGAGGTACCCGAGCCTCAGGGCTCACAACAACAAGATCAGAAACAGTTATTACCCCTCGACCATCAAGCAGGAGGTACAGGAACCTAAGGAGCCACACCACCAGGTTCAGGAACTGTTATTACCCCTCGACCATCAGACAGGAGGTACAGGAGCTTCAGGACCCACACCAACAGGTTCAGGAACTGTTATTACCCCTCAACCATCAGGCAGGAGGTACAGGAGACTCAGGTCCCACACCACCAGGTTCAGGAACAGTTATTACCCCTGAAACATCAGACAGCAGGTACAGGAGCCTCAGGACCCACACCACCAGGTTCAGGAACAGTTATTACCCCTCGACCATCTGGCAGGAGTTACAGCAGCCTCAGGACCCACACCACCACGTTCAGAAATGGTTATTACCCCTCCACCATCAATCAGGAGGTACAGGAGCCTCTGGACCCACACCACCAGGTTCAGGAACTGTTATTACCCTGAACCATCAGGCAGCAGGTACAGGAGCCTCAGGATCCACACCACCAGGTTCAGGAACAGTTATTACTTCTCAACCATCAGGCAGGAGGTAAAGGAGCCTCAGGACCCAGACCACCAGGTTCAGGAACAGTTATTACCCCTCAACCATCAGGCAGGAAGTACAGGAGCCTCAGGAACCACACCAACAGGTTCAGTAACTGTTATTACCCCTCAACCATCAGACAGGATGTACAGGAACCTCAGGACCCACTCCACCAGGTTCAGAAACAGGTATTACCCCATAACCATCAGGCAGGAGGCACAGGAGCCTCAGGACCCACACCACCAGTTTCAGGAGCAGTTATTACCCCTCGCCCATCACTCAGGAGGTACAGGAGCCTCAGGACCCACACCACCATGTTGAGGAACAGTTCTTGCCCTCAACCATCAAACAGGAGGTACAGGAGCCTCAGGTCCCACACCACCAGGTTCAGGAACAGTTATTACCCCTCAACAATCAGACAGGAGGTGCAGGAGCCTCAGGTCCCACACCACCAGGTTCAGGAACAGTTATTACCCCTCAACCATCAGGCAGGAGGTACAGGAGCCTCAGGTCCCACACCACCAGATTCACGAACTGTTATTACCCCTCGACCATCAGACAGGAGGTACAGGAGCTTCAGGACCCACACCACCAGGTTCAGGAACTGTTATTACCCCTCGACCATCAGAGCAGGACGTACAGGAGCCTCAGGTCCCACACCACCAGGTTCAGGAACAGTTATTACCCCTCAACCATCAGGCAGGAGGTACAGGAGCCTCAGGTCCCACACCATCAGGTTCAGGAACAGTTATTACCCCTCAACAATCAGACAGGAGGTGCAGGAGCCTCAGGTCCCACACCACCAGGTTCAGGAACAGTTATTACCCCTCAACAATCAGACAGGAGGTGCAGGAGCCTCAGGTCCCACACCACCAGGTTCAGGAACGGTTATTACCCCTGAAACATCAGACAGCAGGTACAGGAGCCTCAGGACCCACACCACCAGGTTCAGGAACAGTTATTACCCCTCAACCATCAGGCAGGAGGTACAGGAGCCTCAGGTCCCACACCATCAGGTTCAGGAACAGTTATTACCCCTCAACAATCAGACAGGAGGTGCAGGAGCCTCAGGTCCCACACCACCAGGTTCAGGAACAGTTATTACCCTCAACAATCAGGCAGGTGATACAGGAGACTCAGGTCCCACACCACCAGGTTCAGGAACAGTTATTACCCCTGAAACATCAGACAGCAGGTACAGGAGCCTCAGGACCCACACCACCAGGTTCAGGAACAGTTATTACCCCTCGACCATCTGGCAGGAGTTACAGCAGCCTCAGGACCCACACCACCACGTTCAGAAATGGTTATTACCCCTCCACCATCAATCAGGAGGTACAGGAGCCTCTGGACCCACACCACCAGGTTCAGGAACTGTTATTACCCTGAACCATCAGGCAGCAGGTACAGGAGCCTCAGGATCCACACCACCAGGTTCAGGAACAGTTATTACTTCTCAACCATCAGGCAGGAGGTAAAGGAGCCTCAGGACCCAGACCACCAGGTTCAGAAACAGTTATTACCCCTCAACCATCAGGCAGGAAGTACAGGAGCCTCAGGAACCACACCAACAGGTTCAGTAACTGTTATTACCCCTCAACCATCAGACAGGATGTACAGGAACCTCAGGACCCACTCCACCAGGTTCAGAAACAGGTATTACCCCATAACCATCAGGCAGGAGGCACAGGAGCCTCAGGACCCACACCACCAGTTTCAGGAGCAGTTATTACCCCTCGCCCATCACTCAGGAGGTACAGGAGCCTCAGGACCCACACCACCATGTTGAGGAACAGTTATTGCCCTCAACCATCAAACAGGAGGTACAGGAGCCTCAGGTCCCACACCACCAGGTTCAGGAACAGTTATTACCCCTCAACAATCAGACAGGAGGTGCAGGAGCCTCAGGTCCCACACCACCAGGTTCAGGAACAGTTATTACCCCTCAACCATCAGGCAGGAGGTACAGGAGCCTCAGGTCCCACACCACCAGATTCATGAACTGTTATTACCCCTCGACCATCAGACAGGAGGTACAGGAGCTTCAGGACCCACACCACCAGGTTCAGGAACTGTTATTACCCCTCGACCATCAGAGCAGGACGTACAGGAGCCTCAGGTCCCACACCACCAGGTTCAGGAACAGTTATTACCCCTCAACCATCAGGCAGGAGGTACAGGAGCCTCAGGTCCCACACCATCAGGTTCAGGAACAGTTATTACCCCTCAACAATCAGACAGGAGGTGCAGGAGCCTCAGGTCCCACACCACCAGGTTCAGGAACAGTTATTACCCCTCAACAATCAGACAGGAGGTGCAGGAGCCTCAGGTCCCACACCACCAGGTTCAGGAACGGTTATTACCCCTGAAACATCAGACAGCAGGTACAGGAGCCTCTGGACCCACACCACCAGGTTCAGGAACTGTTATTACCCTGAACCATCAGGCAGCAGGTACAGGAGCCTCAGGATCCACACCACCAGGTTCAGGAACAGTTATTACTTCTCAACCATCAGGCAGGAGGTAAAGGAGCCTCAGGACCCAGACCACCAGGTTCAGGAACAGTTATTACCCCTCAACCATCAGGCAGGAAGTACAGGAGCCTCAGGAACCACACCAACAGGTTCAGTAACTGTTATTACCCCTCAACCATCAGACAGGATGTACAGGAACCTCAGGACCCACACCACCAGGTTCAGAAACAGGTATTACCCCATAACCATCAGGCAGGAGGCACAGGAGCCTCAGGACCCACACCACCAGTTTCAGGAGCAGTTATTACCCCTCGCCCATCACTCAGGAGGTACAGGAGCCTCAGGACCCACACCACCATGTTGAGGAACAGTTATTGCCCTCAACCATCAAACAGGAGGTACAGGAGCCTCAGGACCCACACCACCAAGTTCAGGATCAGTTATTATCCCTTAACCTTCAGGCAGGAGGTACAGGAGCCTCAGGATCCACACCACCAGGTTCAGGAACAGTTATTACCCCTCAGCCATCAGAGCAGGACGTACAGGAGCCTCAGGACCCACACCACCAGGTTCAGAAACAGGTACTACCCGATAACCATCAGGCAGGAGGCACAGGAGCCTCAGGACCCACACCACCACGTTCAGGAACAGTGATTGCCCCTCGGCCATCAGGCAGGAGGTACAGGAGCCTCAGGACCCATACCACCAGGTTCGGGAACAGTTATTACCCCTCAACCATCAGGTAGGAGGTACGGGTGCCTCAGGACCCACACAACCAGGTTCAGGAACTGTTATTACCCCTGAACCATCAGGCAGGAGGTAAAGGAGCCTCAGGACCCACACTGCCAGGTTCAGGAGCAGTTATTACCCCTCGCCCATCACTCAGGAGGTACAGGAGCCTCAGGACCCACACCACCATGTTGAGGAACAGTTATTGCCCTCAACCATCAAACAGGAGGTACAGGAGCCTCAGGAACCACACCACTAGGTTCAGGAACAGTTATTACCCCTCAACCATCAGGCAGGAGGTACAGGACCCTCAGGACCCACACCACCAGGTTCAGGAACTGTTATTACCTATCGACCATTAGGCAGGAGTTACAGGAGCCTCAGGACCCACACCACCAGGTTCAGAAACAGGTACTACCCCATAACCATCAGGCAGGAGGCACAGGAGCCTCAGGACCCACACCACCAGGTTCAGGAACAGTTATTACACCTCAACCATCACGCAGGAGGAACAGGAGCCTCAGGACCCACACCACCAGGCTCAGGAACAGTTATTACCCCTCAACCATCAGGCAGGAGGTACCCGAGCCTCAGGGCTCACAACAACAAGATCAGAAACAGTTATTACCCCTCGACCATCAAGCAGGAGGTACAGGAACCTAAGGAGCCACACCACCAGGTTCAGGAACTGTTATTACCCCTCGACCATCAGACAGGAGGTACAGGAGCTTCAGGGCCCACACCAACAGGTTCAGGAACTGTTATTACCCCTCAACCATCAGGCAGGAGGTACAGGAGACTCAGGTCCCACACCACCAGGTTCAGGAACAGTTATTACCCCTGAAACATCAGACAGCAGGTACAGGAGCCTCAGGACCCACACCACCAGGTTCAGGAACAGTTATCACCCCTCGACCATCTGGCAGGAGTTACAGCAGCCTCAGGACCCACACCACCACGTTCAGAAATGGTTATTACCCCTCCACCATCAATCAGGAGGTACAGGAGCCTCTGGACCCACACCACCAGGTTCAGGAACTGTTATTACCCTGAACCATCAGGCAGCAGGTACAGGAGCCTCAGGATCCACACCACCAGGTTCAGGAACAGTTATTACTTCTCAACCATCAGGCAGGAGGTAAAGGAGCCTCAGGACCCAGACCACCAGGTTCAGGAACAGTTATTACCCCTCAACCATCAGGCAGGAAGTACAGGAGCCTCAGGAACCACACCAACAGGTTCAGTAACTGTTATTACCCCTCAACCATCAGACAGGATGTACAGGAACCTCAGGACCCACTCCACCAGGTTCAGAAACAGGTATTACCCCATAACCATCAGGCAGGAGGCACAGGAGCCTCAGGACCCACACCACCAGTTTCAGGAGCAGTTATTACCCCTCGCCCATCACTCAGGAGGTACAGGAGCCTCAGGACCCACACCACCATGTTGAGGAACAGTTCTTGCCCTCAACCATCAAACAGGAGGTACAGGAGCCTCAGGTCCCACACCACCAGGTTCAGGAACAGTTATTACCCCTCAACAATCAGACAGGAGGTGCAGGAGCCTCAGGTCCCACACCACCAGGTTCAGGAACAGTTATTACCCCTCAACCATCAGGCAGGAGGTACAGGAGCCTCAGGTCCCACACCACCAGATTCACGAACTGTTATTACCCCTCGACCATCAGACAGGAGGTACAGGAGCTTCAGGACCCACACCACCAGGTTCAGGAACTGTTATTACCCCTGAAACATCAGACAGCAGGTACAGGAGCCTCAGGACCCACACCACCAGGTTCAGGAACAGTTATTACCCCTCGACCATCTGGCAGGAGTTACAGCAGCCTCAGGACCCACACCACCACGTTCAGAAATGGTTATTACCCCTCCACCATCAATCAGGAGGTACAGGAGCCTCTGGACCCACACCACCAGGTTCAGGAACTGTTATTACCCTGAACCATCAGGCAGCAGGTACAGGAGCCTCAGGATCCACACCACCAGGTTCAGGAACAGTTATTACTTCTCAACCATCAGGCAGGAGGTAAAGGAGCCTCAGGACCCAGACCACCAGGTTCAGGAACAGTTATTACCCCTCAACCATCAGGCAGGAAGTACAGGAGCCTCAGGAACCACACCAACAGGTTCAGTAACTGTTATTACCCCTCAACCATCAGACAGGATGTACAGGAACCTCAGGACCCACTCCACCAGGTTCAGAAACAGGTATTACCCCATAACCATCAGGCAGGAGGCACAGGAGCCTCAGGACCCACACCACCAGTTTCAGGAGCAGTTATTACCCCTCGCCCATCACTCAGGAGGTACAGGAGCCTCAGGACCCACACCACCATGTTGAGGAACAGTTCTTGCCCTCAACCATCAAACAGGAGGTACAGGAGCCTCAGGTCCCACACCACCAGGTTCAGGAACAGTTATTACCCCTCAACAATACAGACAGGAGGTGCAGGAGCCTCAGGTCCCACACCACCAGGTTCAGAACAGTTATTACCCCTCAACCATCAGGCAGGAGGTACAGGAGCCTCAGGTCCCACACCACCAGATTCACGAACTGTTATTACCCCTCGACCATCAGACAGGCGGTACAGGAGCTTCAGGACCACACCACCAGGTTCAGGAACTGTTATTACCCCTCGACCATCAGAGCAGGACGTACAGGAGCCTCAGGTCCCACACCACCAGGTTCAGGAACAGTTAGTACCCCTCAACCATCAGGCAGGAGTACAGGAGCCTCAGGTCCCACACCATCAGGTTCAGGAACAGTTATTCACCCTCAACAATCAGACAGGAGGTGCAGGAGCCTCAGGTCCCACACCACCAGGTTCAGGAACGGTTATTACCCTGAAACATCAGACAGCAGGTACAGGAGCCTCAGGACCCACACCACCAGGTTCAGGAACAGTTATTACCCTCAACCATCAGGCAGGAGGTACAGGAGCCTCAGGTCCCACACCATCAGGTTCAGGAACAGTGATTACCCCTCAACAATCAGACAGGAGGTGCAGGAGCCTCAGGTCCCACACACCACCAGGTTCAGGAACAGTTTTTACCCCTCAAACAATCAGGCAGGTGATACAGGAGACTCAGGTCCACACCCACCAGGTTCAGGAACAGTTATTACCCCTGAAACATCAGACAGCAGGTACAGGAGCCTCAGGACCCACCACCACCAGGTTCAGGAACAGTTATTACCCCTCGACCATCTGGCAGGAGTTACAGCAGCCTCAGGACCCACACCACCACGTTCAGAAATGGTTATTACCCCTCCACCATCAATCAGGAGGTACAGGAGCCTCTGGACCCACACCACCAGGTTCAGGAACTGTTATTACCCTGAACCATCAGGCAGCAGGTACAGGAGCCTCAGGATCCACACCACAGGTTCAGGAACAGTTATTACTTCTCACCATCAGGCAGGAGGTAAAGGAGCCTCAGGACCCAGACCACCAGGTTCAGGAACAGTTATTACCCCTCAACCATCAGGCAGGAAGTACAGGAGCCTCAGGAACCACACCAACAGGTTCAGTAACTGTTATTACCCCTCAACATCAGACAGGATGTACAGGAACCTCAGGACCACTCCACCAGGTTCAGAAACAGGTATTACCCCATAACCATCAGGCAGGAGGCACAGGAGCCTCAGGACCCACACCACCAGTTTCAGAGCAGTTATTACCCCTCGCCATCACTCAGGAGGTACAGGAGCCTCAGGACCCACACCACCATGGTGAGGAACAGTTATTGCCCTCAACCATCAAACAGGAGGTACAGGAGCCTCAGGTCCCACACCACCAGGTTCAGGAACAGTTATTACCCCTCAACAATCAGACAGGAGGTGCAGGAGCCTCAGGTCCCACACCACCAGGTTCAGGAACAGTTATTACCCCTCAACCATCAGGCAGGAGGTACAGGAGCCTCAGGTCCCCACACCACCAGATTCATGAACTGTTATTACCCCTCGACCATCAGACAGGAGGTACAGGAGCTTCAGGACCCACACCACCAGGTTCAGGAACTGTTATTACCCCTCGACCATCAGAGCAGGACGTACAGGAGCCTCAGGTCCCACACCACCAGGTTCAGGAACAGTTATTACCCCTCAACCATCAGGCCAGGAGGTACAGGAGCTCAGGTCCCACACCATCAGGTTCAGGAACAGTTATTACCCCTCAACAATCAGACAGGAGGTGCAGGAGCCTCAGTCCCACACCACCAGGTTCAGGAACAGTTATTACCCCTCAACAATCAGACAGGAGGTGCAGGAGCCTCAGGTCCCACACCGACCAGGTTCAGGAACGGTTATTACCCCTGAAACATCAGACAGCAGGTACAGGAGCCTCTGGACCCACACCACCAGGTTCAGGAACTGTTATTACCCTGAACCATCAGGCAGCAGGTACAGGAGCCTCAGGATCCACACCACCAGGTTCAGGAACAGTTATTACTTCTCAACCATCAGCAGGAGGTAAAGGAGCCTCAGGACCCAGACCACCAGGTTCAGGAACAGTTATTACCCCTCAACCATCAGGCAGGAAGTACAGGAGCCTCAGGAACCACACCAACAGGTTCAGTAACTGTTATTACCCCTCAACCATCAGACAGGATGTACAGAACCTCAGGACCCACACCACCAGGTTCAGAAACAGGTATTACCCCATAACCATCAGGCAGGAGGCACAGGAGCCTCAGGACCCACACCACCAGTTTCAGGAGCAGTTATTACCCCTCGCCCATCACTCAGGAGGTACAGGAGCCTCAGGACCCACACCACCATGTTGAGGAACAGTTATTGCCCTCAACATCAAACAGGAGGTACAGGAGCCTCAGGACCCACACCACCAAGTTCAGGATCAGTTATTATCCCTTAACCTTCAGGCAGGAGGTACAGGAGCCTCAGGATCCACACCACCAGGTTCAGGAACAGTTATTACCCCTCAGCCATCAGAGCAGGACGTACAGGAGCCTCAGGACCCACACCACCAGGTTCAGAAACAGGTACTACCCGATAACCATCAGGCAGGAGGCACAGGAGCCTCAGGACCCACACCACCACGTTCAGGAACAGTGATTGCCCCTCGGCCATCAGGCAGGAGGTACAGGCGCCTCAGGACCCCATACCACCAGGTTCGGGAACAGTTATTACCCCTCAACCATCAGGTAGGAGGTACGGGTGCCTCAGGACCCACACAACCAGGTTCAGGAACTGTTATTACCCCTGAACCATCAGGCAGGAGGTAAAGGAGCCTCAGGACCCACACTGCCAGGTTCAGGAGCAGTTATTACCCCTCGCCCATCACTCAGGAGGTACAGGAGCCTCAGGACCCACACCACCATGTTGAGGAACAGTTATTGCCCTCAACCATCAAACAGGAGGTACAGGAGCCTCAGGAACCACACCACTAGTTCAGGAACAGTTATTACCCCTCAACCATCAGGCAGGAGGTACAGGACCCTCAGGACCCACACCACCAGGTTCAGGAACTGTTATTACCTATCGACCATTAGGCAGGAGTTACAGGAGCCTCAGGACCCACACCACCAGGTTCAGAAACAGGTACTACCCCATAACCCATCAGGCAGGAGGCACAGGAGCCTCAGGACCCACACCCACCAGGTTCAGGAACAGTTATTACACCTCAACCATCACGCAGGAGGAACAGGAGCCTCAGGACCCACACCACCAGGCTCAGGAACAGTTATTACCCCTCAACCATCAGGCAGGAGGTACCCGAGCCTCAGGGCTCACAACAACAAGATCAAGAAACAGTTATTACCCCTCGACCATCAAGCAGGAGGTACAGGAACCTAAGGAGCCACACCACCAGGTTCAGGAACTGTTATTACCCCTCGACCATCAGACAGGAGGTACAGGAGCTTCAGGGCCCACACAACAGGTTCAGGAACTGTTATTACCCCTCACCATCAGGCAGGAGGTACAGGAGACTCAGGTCCCACACCACCAGGTTCAGGAACAGTTATTACCCCTGAAACATCAGACAGCAGGTACAGGAGCCTCAGGACCCACACCACCAGGTTCAGGAACAGTTATCACCCTCGACCATCTGGCAGGAGTTACAGCAGCCTCAGGACCCACACCACCACGTTCAGAAATGGTTATTACCCCTCCACCATCAATCAGGAGGTACAGGAGCCTCTGGACCCACACCACCAGGTTCAGGAACTGTTATTACCTGAACCATCAGGCAGCAGGTACAGGAGCCTCAGAATCCACACCACCAGGTTCAGGAACAGTTATTACTTCTCAAACCATCAGGCAGGAGGTAAAGGAGCCTCAGGACCCAGACCACCAGGTTCAGGAACAGTTATTACCCCTCAACCATCAGGCAGAAGTACAGGAGCCTCAGGACCACAACCAACAGGTTCAGTAACTGTTATTACCCCTCAACCATCAGACAGGATGTACAGGAACCTCAGGACCCACTCACCAGGTTCAGAACAGGTATTACCCCATAACCATCAGGCAGGAGGCACAGGAGCCTCAGGACCCACACCACCAGTTTCAGGAGCAGTTATTACCCCTCGCCCATCACTCAGGAGGTACAGGAGCCTCAGGACCCACACCACCATGTTGAGGAACAGTTATTGCCCTCAACCCATCAAACAGGAGGTACAGGAGCCTCAGGTCCCACACCACCAGGTTCAGGAACAGTTATTACCCCTCAACAATCAGACAGGAGGTGCAGGAGCCTCAGGTCCCACACCACCAGGTTCAGGAACAGTTATTACCCCTCAACCATCAGGCAGGAGGTACAGGAGCCTCAGGTCCACACCACCAGATTCATGAACTGTTATTACCCCTCGACCATCAGACAGGAGGTACAGGAGCTTCAGGACCCACACCACCAGGTTCAGGAACTGTTATTACCCCTCGACCATCAGAGCAGGACGTACAGGAGCCTCAGGTCCCACACCACCAGGTCAGGAACAGTTATTACCCCTCAACCATCAGGCAGGAGGTACAGGAGCCTCAGGTCCCACACCATCAGGTTCAGGAACAGTTATTACCCCTCAACAATCAGACAGGAGTGCAGGAGCCTCAGGTCCCACACCAACCAGGTTCAGGAACAGTTATCAACCCCTCAACAATCAGACAGGAGGTGCAGGAGCCTCAGGTCCCACACCACCAGGTTCAGAACGGTTATTACCCCTGAAACATCAGACAGCAGGTACAGGAGCCTCTGGACCCACACCACCAGGTTCAGGAACTGTTATTACCCTGAACCATCAGGCAGCAGGTACAGGAGCCTCAGGATCCACACCACCAGGTTCAGGAACAGTTATTACTTCTCAACCATCAGGCAGGAGGTAAGGTAAAGGAGCCTCAGGACCCAGACCACCAGGTTCAGGAACAGTTATTACCCCTCAACCATCAGGCAGGAAGTACAGGAGCCTCAGGAACCACACCAACAGGTTCAGTAACTGTTATTACCCCTCAACCATCAGACAGGATGTACAGGAACCTCAGGACCCACTCCACCAGGTTCAGAAACAGGTATTACCCCATAACCATCAGGCAGGAGGCACAGGAGCCTCAGGACCCACACCACCAGTTTCAGGAGCAGTTATTACCCCTCGCCCATCACTCAGGAGGTACAGGAGCCTCAGGACCCACACCACCATGTTGAGGAACAGTTCTTGCCCTCAACCATCAAACAGGAGGTACAGGAGCCTCAGGTCCCACACCACCAGGTTCAGGAACAGTTATTACCCCTCAACAATCAGACAGGAGGTGCAGGAGCCTCAGGTCCCACACCACCAGGTTCAGGAACAGTTATTACCCCTCAACCATCAGGCAGGAGGTACAGGAGCCTCAGGTCCCACACCACCAGATTCACGAACTGTTATTACCCCTCGACCATCAGACAGGAGGTACAGGAGCTTCAGGACCCACACCACCAGGTTCAGGAACTGTTATTACCCCTGAAACATCAGACAGCAGGTACAGGAGCCTCAGGACCCACACCACCAGGTTCAGGAACAGTTATTACCCCTCGACCATCTGGCAGGAGTTACAGCAGCCTCAGGACCCACACCACCACGTTCAGAAATGGTTATTACCCCTCCACCATCAATCAGGAGGTACAGGAGCCTCTGGACCCACACCACCAGGTTCAGGAACTGTTATTACCCTGAACCATCAGGCAGCAGGTACAGGAGCCTCAGGATCCACACCACCAGGTTCAGGAACAGTTATTACTTCTCAACCATCAGGCAGGAGGTAAAGGAGCCTCAGGACCCAGACCACCAGGTTCAGGAACAGTTATTACCCCTCAACCATCAGGCAGGAAGTACAGGAGCCTCAGGAACCACACCAACAGGTTCAGTAACTGTTATTACCCTCAACCATCAGACAGGATGTACAGGAACCTCAGGACCCACTCCACCAGGTTCAGAAACAGGTATTACCCCATAACCATCAGGCAGGAGGCACAGGAGCCTCAGGACCCACACCACCAGTTTCAGGAGCAGTTATTACCCCTCGCCCATCACTCAGGAGGTACAGGAGCCTCAGGACCCACACCACCATGTTGAGGAACAGTTCTTGCCCTCAACATCAAACAGGAGGTACAGGAGCCTCAGGTCCCACACCACCAGGTTCAGGAACAGTTATTACCCCTCAACAATCAGACAGGAGGTGCAGGAGCCTCAGGTCCCACACCACCAGGTTCAGGAACAGTTATTACCCCTCAACCATCAGGCAGGAGGTACAGGAGCCTCAGGTCCCACACCACCAGATTCACGAACTGTTATTACCCCTCGACCATCAGACAGGAGGTACAGGAGCTTCAGGACCCACACCACCAGGTTCAGGAACTGTTATTACCCCTCGACCATCAGAGCAGGACGTACAGGAGCCTCAGGTCCCACACCACCAGGTTCAGGAACAGTTATTACCCCTCAACCATCAGGCAGGAGGTACAGGAGCCTCAGGTCCCACACCATCAGGTTCAGGAACAGTTATTACCCCTCAACAATCAGACAGGAGGTGCAGGAGCCTCAGGTCCCACACCACCAGGTTCAGGAACGGTTATTACCCCTGAAACATCAGACAGCAGGTACAGGAGCCTCAGGACCCACACCACCAGGTTCAGGAACAGTTATTACCCCTCAACCATCAGGCAGGAGGTACAGGAGCCTCAGGTCCCACACCATCAGGTTCAGGAACAGTGATTACCCCTCAACAATCAGACAGGAGGTGCAGGAGCCTCAGGTCCCACACCACCAGGTTCAGGAACAGTTATTACCCTCAACAATCAGGCAGGTGATACAGGAGACTCAGGTCCCACACCACCAGGTTCAGGAACAGTTATTACCCCTGAAACATCAGACAGCAGGTACAGGAGCCTCAGGACCCACACCACCAGGTTCAGGAACAGTTATTACCCCTCGACCATCTGGCAGGAGTTACAGCAGCCTCAGGACCCACACCACCACGTTCAGAAATGGTTATTACCCCTCCACCATCAATCAGGAGGTACAGGAGCCTCTGGACCCACACCACCAGGTTCAGGAACTGTTATTACCCTGAACCATCAGGCAGCAGGTACAGGAGCCTCAGGATCCACACCACCAGGTTCAGGAACAGTTATTACTTCTCAACCATCAGGCAGGAGGTAAAGGAGCCTCAGGACCCAGACCACCAGGTTCAGGAACAGTTATTACCCCTCAACCATCAGGCAGGAAGTACAGGAGCCTCAGGAACCACACCAACAGGTTCAGTAACTGTTATTACCCCTCAACCATCAGACAGGATGTACAGGAACCTCAGGACCCACTCCACCAGGTTCAGAAACAGGTATTACCCCATAACCATCAGGCAGGAGGCACAGGAGCCTCAGGACCCACACCACCAGTTTCAGGAGCAGTTATTACCCCTCGCCCATCACTCAGGAGGTACAGGAGCCTCAGGACCCACACCACCATGTTGAGGAACAGTTATTGCCCTCAACCATCAAACAGGAGGTACAGGAGCCTCAGGTCCCACACCACCAGGTTCAGGAACAGTTATTACCCCTCAACAATCAGACAGGAGGTGCAGGAGCCTCAGGTCCCACACCACCAGGTTCAGGAACAGTTATTACCCCTCAACCATCAGGCAGGAGGTACAGGAGCCTCAGGTCCCACACCACCAGATTCATGAACTGTTATTACCCTCGACCATCAGACAGGAGGTACAGGAGCTTCAGGACCCACACCACCAGGTTCAGGAACTGTTATTACCCTCGACCATCAGAGCAGGACGTACAGGAGCCTCAGGTCCCACACCACCAGGTTCAGGAACAGTTATTACCCCTCAACCATCAGGCAGGAGGTACAGGAGCCTCAGGTCCCACACCATCAGGTTCAGGAACAGTTATTACCCCTCAACAATCAGACAGGAGGTGCAGGAGCCTCAGGTCCCACACCACCAGGTTCAGGAACAGTTATTACCCCTCAACAATCAGACAGGAGGTGCAGGAGCCTCAGGTCCCACACCACCAGGTTCAGGAACGGTTATTACCCCTGAAACATCAGACAGCAGGTACAGGAGCCTCTGGACCCACACCACCAGGTTCAGGAACTGTTATTACCCTGAACCATCAGGCAGCAGGTACAGGAGCCTCAGGATCCACACCACCAGGTTCAGGAACAGTTATTACTTCTCAACCATCAGGCAGGAGGTAAAGGAGCCTCAGGACCCAGACCACCAGGTTCAGGAACAGTTATTACCCCTCAACCATCAGGCAGGAAGTACAGGAGCCTCAGGAACCACACCAACAGGTTCAGTAACTGTTATTACCCCTCAACCATCAGACAGGATGTACAGGAACCTCAGGACCCACACCACCAGGTTCAGAAACAGGTATTACCCCATAACCATCAGGCAGGAGGCACAGGAGCCTCAGGACCCACACCACCAGTTTCAGGAGCAGTTATTACCCCTCGCCCATCACTCAGGAGGTACAGGAGCCTCAGGACCCACACCACCATGTTGAGGAACAGTTATTGCCCTCAACCATCAAACAGGAGGTACAGGAGCCTCAGGACCCACACCACCAAGTTCAGGATCAGTTATTATCCCTTAACCTTCAGGCAGGAGGTACAGGAGCCTCAGGATCCACACCACCAGGTTCAGGAACAGTTATTACCCCTCAGCCATCAGAGCAGGACGTACAGGAGCCTCAGGACCCACACCACCAGGTTCAGAAACAGGTACTACCCGATAACCATCAGGCAGGAGGCACAGGAGCCTCAGGACCCACACCACCACGTTCAGGAACAGTGATTGCCCCTCGGCCATCAGGCAGGAGGTACAGGAGCCTCAGGACCCATACCACCAGGTTCGGGAACAGTTATTACCCCTCAACCATCAGGTAGGAGGTACGGGTGCCTCAGGACCCACACAACCAGGTTCAGGAACTGTTATTACCCCCCTGAACCATCAGGCAGGAGGTAAAGGAGCCTCAGGACCCACACTGCCAGGTTCAGGAGCAGTTATTACCCCTCGCCCATCACTCAGGAGGTACAGGAGCCTCAGGACCCACACCACCATGTTGAGGAACAGTTATTGCCCTCAACCATCAAACAGGAGGTACAGGAGCCTCAGGAACCACACCACTAGGTTCAGGAACAGTTATTACCCCTCAACCATCAGGCAGGAGGTACAGGACCCTCAGGACCCACACCACCAGGTTCAGGAACTGTTATTACCTATCGACCATTAGGCAGGAGTTACAGGAGCCTCAGGACCCACACCACCAGGTTCAGAAACAGGTACTACCCCATAACCATCAGGCAGGAGGCACAGGAGCCTCAGGACCCACACCACCAGGTTCAGGAACAGTTATTACACCTCAACCATCACGCAGGAGGAACAGGAGCCTCAGGACCCACACCACCAGGCTCAGGAACAGTTATTACCCCTCAACCATCAGGCAGGAGGTACCCGAGCCTCAGGGCTCACAACAACAAGATCAGAAACAGTTATTACCCCTCGACCATCAAGCAGGAGGTACAGGAACCTAAGGAGCCACACCACCAGGTTCAGGAACTGTTATTACCCCTCGACCATCAGACAGGAGGTACAGGAGCTTCAGGGCCCACACCAACAGGTTCAGGAACTGTTATTACCCCTCAACCATCAGGCAGGAGGTACAGGAGACTCAGGTCCCACACCACCAGGTTCAGGAACAGTTATTACCCCTGAAACATCAGACAGCAGGTACAGGAGCCTCAGGACCCACACCACCAGGTTCAGGAACAGTTATCACCCCTCGACCATCTGGCAGGAGTTACAGCAGCCTCAGGACCCACACCACCACGTTCAGAAATGGTTATTACCCCTCCACCATCAATCAGGAGGTACAGGAGCCTCTGGACCCACACCACCAGGTTCAGGAACTGTTATTACCCTGAACCATCAGGCAGCAGGTACAGGAGCCTCAGGATCCACACCACCAGGTTCAGGAACAGTTATTACTTCTCAACCATCAGGCAGGAGGTAAAGGAGCCTCAGGACCCAGACCACCAGGTTCAGGAACAGTTATTACCCCTCAACCATCAGGCAGGAAGTACAGGAGCCTCAGGAACCACACCAACAGGTTCAGTAACTGTTATTACCCCTCAACCATCAGACAGGATGTACAGGAACCTCAGGACCCACTCCACCAGGTTCAGAAACAGGTATTACCCCATAACCATCAGGCAGGAGGCACAGGAGCCTCAGGACCCACACCACCAGTTTCAGGAGCAGTTATTACCCCTCGCCCATCACTCAGGAGGTACAGGAGCCTCAGGACCCACACCACCAGGTTCAGGAACAGTTATTACCCTCAACAATCAGGCAGGTGATACAGGAGACTCAAGACCCACACCACCAGGATCAGGAACAGTTATTACCCCATAACCATCAGCAGGAGGAACAGGAGCCTCAGGACCCACACCACCAGGCTCAGGAACAGTTATTACCCCTCAACCATCAGGCAGGAGGTACAGGAGCCTCAGGACCCAAAGCACCAGGTTCAGGAACAGTTATAACCCCTCAACCATCAGGCAGGAGGTACAGGAGCCTCAGGACCCACACCACCAGGTTCACGAACTGTTATTACCCCTCGACCATCAGGCAGGAGATACAGGAGCCTCAGGACCCAAAGCACCAGGTTCAGGAACAGTTATAACCCCTCAACCATCAGGCAGGAGGTACAGGAGCCTCAGGTCCCACACCACCAGGTTCAGGAACTGTTATTACCCCTCAACAATCAGACAGGAGGTACAGGAGCCTCAGGTTCCACACCACCAGGTTCACGAACTGTTATTACCCCTCGACCATCAGACAGGATGTACAGGAGCTCCAGGACGCACACCACCAGGTTCAGGAACTGTTATTACCCGTCGACCATCAGGCAGGAGGTACAGGAGCCTCAGGACCCACACCACCAGGTTCAGGAACTGTTATTACCCCTCAACAATCAGACAGGAGGTACAGGAGCCTCAGGTCCCACACCACCAGGTTCACGAACTGTTATTACCCCTCGACCATCAAACAGGAGGTACAGGAGCTTCAGGACCCACACCACCCGGTTCAGGAACTGTTATTACCCCTCAAACATCAGGCAGGAGGTACAGGAGACTCAGGTCCCACACCACCAGGTTCAGGAACAGTTATTACCCCTGAAACATCAGACAGGAGGCACAGGAGCCTCAGGACCCACACCACCAGGTTCAGGAACTGTTATTACCTCTCGACCATCAGGCAGGAGGTACAGGAGCCTCAGGTCCCACACCACCAGGTTCAGGAACAGTTATTACCCCTCAACCATCAGGCAGGAGGTACAGAAGTCTCAGAACCCACACCGCCAGGTTCAGGAACAGTTATTACCCCTCGACCATCAGGCAGGAGGTACAGGAGCCTCAGGACCCACACCACGAGGTTCAGGAACAGTTATTACCCCTCAGCCATCAGAGCAGGACGTACAGGAGCCTCAGGACCCACACCACCAGGTTCAGAAACAGGTACTACCCGATAACCATCAGGCAGGAGGCACAGGAGCCTCAGGACCCACACCACCACGTTCAGGAACAGTGATTGCCCCTCGGCCATCAGGCAGGAGGTACAGGAGCCTCAGGACCCATACCACCAGGTTCGGGAACAGTTATTACCCCTCAACCATCAGGTAGGAGGTACGGGTGCCTCAGGACCCACACAACCAGGTTCAGGAACTGTTATTACCCCTGAACCATCAGGCAGGAGGTAAAGGAGCCTCAGGACCCACACTGCCAGGTTCAGGAGCAGTTATTACCCCTCGCCCATCACTCAGGAGGTACAGGAGCCTCAGGACCCACACCACCATGTTGAGGAACAGTTATTGCCCTCAACCATCAAACAGGAGGTACAGGAGCCTCAGGACCCACACCACAAGGTTCAGGAACAGTTATTACCCCTCAACCATCAGGCAGGAGGTACAGGACCCTCAGGACCCACACCACCAGGTTCAGGAACTGTTATTACCTATCGACCATTAGGCAGGAGTTACAGGAGCCTCAGGACCCACACCACCAGGTTCAGAAACAGGTATTACCCCATAACCATCAGGCAGGAGGCACAGGAGCCTCAGGACCCACACCACCAGGTTCAGGAACAGTTATTACACCTCAACCATCACGCAGGAGGAACAGGAGCCTCAGGACCCACACCACCAGGCTCAGGAACAGTTATTACCCCTCAACCATCAGGCAGGAGGTACCCGAGCCTCAGGGCTCACAACAACAAGATCAGAAACAGTTATTACCCGTCGACCATCAAGCAGGAGGTACAGGAACCTAAGGAGCCACACCACCAGGTTCAGGAACTGTTATTACCCCTCGACCATCAGACAGGACGTACAGGAGCTTCAGGACCCACACCAACAGGTTCAGGAACTGTTATTACCCCTCAACCATCAGGCAGGAGGTACAGGAGACTCAGGTCCCACACCACCAGGTTCAGGAACAGTTATTACCCCTGAAACATCAGACAGCAGGTACAGGAGCCTCAGGACCCACACCACCAGGTTCAGGAACAGTTATTACCCCTCGACCATCTGGCAGGAGTTACAGCAGCCTCAGGACCCACACCACCACGTTCAGAAATGGTTATTACCCCTCCACCATCAATCAGGAGGTACAGGAGCCTCTGGACCCACACCACCAGGTTCAGGAACTGTTATTACCCTGAACCATCAGGCAGCAGGTACAGGAGCCTCAGGATCCACACCACCAGGTTCAGGAACAGTTATTACTTCTCAACCATCAGGCAGGAGGTAAAGGAGCCTCAGGACCCAGACCACCAGGTTCAGGAACAGTTATTACCCCTCAACCATCAGGCAGGAAGTACAGGAGCCTCAGGAACCACACCAACAGGTTCAGTAACTGTTATTACCCCTCAACCATCAGACAGGATGTACAGGAACCTCAGGACCCACTCCACCAGGTTCAGAAACAGGTATTACCCCATAACCATCAGGCAGGAGGCACAGGAGCCTCAGGACCCACACCACCAGTTTCAGGAGCAGTTATTACCCCTCGCCCATCACTCAGGAGGTACAGGAGCCTCAGGACCCACACCACCAGGTTCAGGAACAGTTATTACCCTCAACAATCAGGCAGGTGATACAGGAGACTCAAGACCAACACCACCAGGATCAGGAACAGTTATTACCCCATAACCATCAGCAGGAGGAACAGGAGCCTCAGGACCCACACCACCAGGCTCAGGAACAGTTATTACCCCTCAACCATCAGGCAGGAGGTACAGGAGCCTCAGGACCCAAAGCACCAGGTTCAGGAACAGTTATAACCCCTCAATCATCAGGCAGGAGGTACAGGAGCCTCAGGACCCACACCACCAGGTTCACGAACTGTTATTACCCCTCGACCATCAGGCAGGAGATACAGGAGCCTCAGGACCCAAAGCACCAGGTTCAGGAACAGTTATAACCCCTCAACCATCAGGCAGGAGGTACAGGAGCCTCAGGTCCCACACCACCAGGTTCAGGAACAGTTATTACCCCTCAACCATCAGGCAGGAGGTACAGGAGCCTCAGGTCCCACACCACCAAGTTCTCGAACTGTTATTACCCCTCGACCATCAGGCAGGAGGTACAGGAGCCTCAGGACCCACACCACCAGGTTCAGGAACTGTTATTACCCCTCAACAATCAGACAGGAGGTACAGG